>NC_062970.1:41019432-41159016 GCF_023119035.1 Salvia hispanica | reverse complement strand
TTTTAAGTCAATTTTAATTTCATGGAAAAGTACCAAAACTTGAAAAGAACAAAAATTTTATACCGCCTCTTTAAAAAATGGAATCAAACAAATGCCGAGAATTTATAAAAAAATGTTTCCATGTTATTTATGGTAGAATACTAGATATAGCTAGTACTATTTGTTGTTTCTCATGCATAATTAAATACGCAAAATAAAAATAAGTTCAATAATAGTAATCAATGAATATTTTTGGTAAGCACCGTATCTGTTATGTCTTTGATTATATGTATACGTTCTTCATTCGTATCGTTAATTGTTTCTATTTATGTAATAGTAATACATGTTGTGCATATATATATATATGACTTGATTAAATGTCTTATTATAATAATAATAATAATAATAATAATAATAATAATAATAATAATAATAATAATAATAATGTTTCTGAAACAATAACAACTAACATAAACTAATTAAGCTCAAATGACACAATCAACGACCCATTATTATGAGGGAAGTTTATATACATTCAAGAAAGGTATACAGATTAATTGGTGTATCAAATTGGAATTATCAATTATACACATTATATACATATACACGGCCTATCATAAAACATGTAGATATTTCAAATGCAATGTTTAATCTTAACACAAACCCATAATAAAATATCATACGATTATCCATAATTTCAACTCATTTTACACATCGCACGTGCTATTCGAAGCCATAAATACAATTCTTTGTTTAATGGGCAATGAAAAGGTCAAAGCAAAGATCGACGTGGGATAAAAAGAGACACCAGAGAGAAAAACTAGTAAGATGAGCCAAATATCAATAAATTTTAAAAACTAGTAATTTTCATTTTACTTATGGCCTTGATACTCACTTAATTATGTAATCAATTCTAGACTATAAGAAAAAACACACACACACACGCGCATATATATATATTTATAATCTTTAAATACAAAAATAAATCGATAAGGATATTTTGGTAATTAATATCATATTCTGTCTATAGAATGAATGTGTGGGCTATCTTATTAATTAACAAACATCATTAAAATTTGTAACTTGACATTATCTTAACTTTCAGACCGAACACAATATTCCTCGTTACCTGTCTAACTGTCTTATTATACACAAATCCATACATGATATACAACCAAATAAGCCCTTGATATATATTTTTAGAGTTAAGGCCACATTTGGTCCCTAACATATGGCCATTTTATCAATTTGGTCCTTAATATTATCTTTTTGATTATTTGGTCACTCACAAATAAACATCGACCCGAATTGGTCCTCACCGTTAAAAAATAGACGGTCAACGTTATTAATCATGTTTTGACCAAAATTAATAATTTTAATTAATATCTTTAATTATTTCAGAATAATAAAAATATAATTGTGTAAAACACATAAAAAAAACGTACTAAATACATTAAAAAATACAAATAAAAAATTAAACACACAGCAGTCTCCACTGGAAAATGCCGACTTAGACCACCTCCAACCATACACCAAATCCTATTTTTGGTGTAAAAATGTGCTCCAACCATACTCCATACCCATATCCATTTTTGGGTTTTTTAATCAAACAACACCAAATTTGAAGTGAACACCAAAATTGAGTATCTACTGCAAAAAAGTTTTAAATATTGCATAATAGTCCTTATTATTATTTTGATAGTTGAATCAGCCGGCGGCCAATTTGTATACTGTCAATTTGTGTACTAGTACAGTAGTACTTGATAGTTGATTCAAACTATCAGCCGCATAATTTAGACACAATTTGTTCATGGAATTTACATATATTTTTCTAATAAAAATAATTAAATAGAAATTAGCAAGCTGACCATATTATAATAAATTATGTTTTTTTACAAATAATAACTGAATAGGAATGAATATTGCTGAAAAAATCTTGTTATTATTTCAAGAGTATATGACCCGATATGACACAATAAGAAATAAAAGTGCTCATCTGGAACTTCAAAATGCGCTAGTTGATCATTTGTGGGAACAATACACAAATTTCGAGTCTTGAATTTTAGCTATTTTTTATGTTTATCGTGATATGTTTTATGTAATTGCGATATATTTAAATGAGTTTCAATTTATATTTGAATTTTATTATTGCAAGTTTAGTGTATTTAATTTTAAAAGTAGTGTAATTTTTTTTAATATAAAGTATATTTAATACATAAATATATTAATAAAAAAATTTGTATAATTATTTAAGTTACATAAATTATTGATAAAATATTATGGGACTAATATGTAATTTAAGTAAATATGTAGGTATAATTGAAAAGGTATAAAAAGAATATAAATATGGAATATTCTTTTGGGTTTGAGTTTGGAGTAAATGATTGGAGTAAAACTACTTTTTGGTGTGATCCAAACTCAAAAATGGGTTTGAGTTTGGTGTAAATGGTTGGAGATGGCCTTAGAATTTCTTGTTCTTCTTCCCAAAGAAATTCCGCTCCGATGCCCGACGCAACCCCTCCGCCGCCTCAACCCCCGCCGCCTCAAAGTCCGCCGCAACCCTTGCCGCCTCAAAACCCTCCGCATCCCATGCCGCCTCAAAACCCTCCGCAACCCATGCCGCCTCAAAACCCTCCTGTACGAGCGCCGGCTCAAAATCAGTCGCATTCGACCCGCGAAGGTAAAATTTTTATCTCCGTTTTTGATTTTTTATTGTTTAGGGTGGGGTTGTGAGAAATGTGTGATTTTTATTGATTAGAGTTAGGTCTGATTTTATAGTAATTTTTTGGGGGAAATTGAATAATGTTTCTTGTTTGGTTGTGGTCCCCAAATAAGACTACATATATTGCGAATGGGTTAGGGTAGATTAAAGTATGAGTTATTGGTATTGTTTTTGCTGTGTATTTTTTTGTTTGGCCATATTATGTTCTTTATGAGCATGTTGGGTATGCTCCATTTTTTATATTGGGTTTGTGTGCTCTACCTTGTATTTTATTGTGAATGTTTTGTACTGGGGAACAAGCAAGTTGGTGGGGACCAAAGTTGTTTCATATTGCTCACTGCAATTATTTAGGAATAACACAAAAGTAATTATTTTCTTACCTGGTGTCTTTATTTGTTCTCTTTAAGTGTGTTGGTGCATTTTGTTTTCTTATGGTAGTATAGTTCGTAAGTTTGAATTAGTGTGACTGGAGTTTTAAAAAATACTGGTGGAAGTTTCTATATAGTTAGTACAGATCTGTATGAATAATGGCTACATTGAGGATGACTACATTGAGGTGAAGAATAAGACAGAGTTTGGATTGTATTGTTATTGGCCGTTTGCAGGGGAAGGCATAAGATTTAAACTTCAAATTCTAACTTAATTACTGTGCTATATTTGCTAATTAACCTTAATTACTTAATGCTACATTTTCTGATTTGCTAATTAGTAATGAATGCACTAATCACAATTAGTAGAATCAAATTTTAAGGAACATGTAACGTTGAGCTTTTTCATATTAAGCTTTACTCAATCTAATTTATATTGAGCTCTTTCATATTGAGCTTTACTCAAACTTTCCTTTTTAATTTATATTCTGCCACCTCAATAAAATATTGAGCTTTACTCAATCTAATTTTCCATATTTACTCAAATTTAATGATTGCTAAATTTAATGAAGAAAAAAACAAGTTGAGTGACTAAAAGTTACAATACTTTGTGTATAATTGTTTATGTGTGTGGTGCAGTTTTGTGTATTGAGTGTGAAGGTGCAAATTTGTGCTGAGTGCTGATTATATCTTTTTGCAATGTAGATGGTTCTTTCACAACAAGGTTGATGCACTCTGGTATGATGTTAGATTCTGGTGGAAAATGTTATATGGGTAGGCAGGAGCATTACATTGACAACTGTGACCCAGATAGGTGGTCCAAACTTGAAGTTGACGATGTGCTCGAGAAGCTTGGACATGATGTCAGCCGTTTACATTATTATTACTTGAAATCCGGGATGAGCTTAGACGAAGGACTGGGGAGATTGTTTGACAACATCTCATCAATGGAGATGGCTGAATTAGGAGTCCAGAGAGGGATAGTGGACATTTATGCAGTCCAAGAAAATGATTTGTTAGTTAGTCAACTATCACAAGAGCTTGGTTTAAGTGATGTAGGAACTGGGGCCGTTGATGTAGAGGCTAGTAATTCGGGATATGTGGATGTAGGGGATGATGACTTTGATATATGGATTGGGGATGGTGTTGGAGGTGATAGAAGGGGTGGAGATGTAACTGGTGATACACTCATTATACCTAAATTGAGTGAGACCAGTGAGAAGGCTAAGAATAATGACAAGGCGAAAGCGATTAAGAAGGAGAAAAATAAGGTAGATGGGGATAGCTCTCGAGTGGCTGATGAAGATCCCGAGGATGATCCTTTCTTTGTTGATAGCGATTATGACCTCAGCGAGCATGAAGAAGATGCAATCATGGCTGTCCAAGTTGAAGGCTGGAAAAAGGTGGTGGATCAGATGTCGACACATCCGATGGAACACATTGGTGATACGAGTGACAGTGATCGACTCCCAAGTGACTCACCAAGTTCAGGTACTGAAGATGAGTTGGATTACGACAACGACAAACTCTCGACTCGGAGGTACAAGAAAGCCACTGATTTTAATGACCCGCGTTGGGAAGTTGGAATGCGGTTCAACTACAAGGATGACTTTACTGAACTCATCCGACATCAAGGAGTGGTGCAGGGCAAGAAGTTAAGGTTGAAGAAGAACGACAAGAACCGTTGTGTGGCGCATTGCAGAGGAGTTCTGAGCAGCAAGAATGGCCCCCCTTGTCCGTGGTATGTACGGATACGCTTTATTAAAATCAGCGGCTACTGGCAGATTTCTCGACTATGAAACAAACACAAATGCGGTGGGGTTTCATTCAACCATGGATGTGCCAATTCTAAATATCTGAGCAAGAAGTATAAGGAAGATATCCGACTCTTCCCTGACATGACTGTGTGGCAGTTCATCGAGAAGGTGCACTCCGACATGAAGATCACCATATCTTCTGGAAAGGCTACGAGATTCATGCATCAAGCCCGTAAGATGATTGAAGTGGACTTGGTGAGACAATACAAGCGATTGCAAGATTATAGGGCAGAAATTCTAAGGAGTAATCCTGGTAGCACTGTTGTCTTATCGACCCATCGTCTTACTGATGGGACTAACAAGTTTAAAGGGATATATATAGCTTACGAAGCATGTAAGATCTCGTTCAAACGCCATTGTCGCCGCTTAGTAGGGCTAGATGGGTGCCATCTCAAAGGCCAAGCCAAGGGAATACTTCTGACAGCCGTCGGGCTCGACCCGAATGATCAAATATTTCCAATCGCACATGCCGTTGTTCACATTGAAAACACGGAGATATGGACTTGGTTTCTGGGACTTCTAGTCATGGATCTGGAGATAACTGACTCCAGCAAATGGACATTTATATCAGATAAACAGAAGGTACAATAATTTCTGAAGATAATATTGTCATGGTTTCAACATTCCTTGATTAATTCATATTTCGATTGATTTTTGTTAATTTACTTTGCTGCTAGGGTCTGATTGCCGCTATGCGGGCCTGCGTTGAGCATGCCGAACACCGTATGTGTGTTTGGCATATGCACAACAATTTCAAGAAGCAGTTTCCTTCGTCAAAGTTGAAGGATAAAATATGGGAGGCAGCTCGGGCTACCAACACTTATGGATTTGATGAGGTTTTATTGGAAATCAAGAATCAAAGTCAAGGCGCATACAAATGGTTGATGGAGCACACAAGGAAGGAGAATTGGAGTCGAGCCTTCTTCGGGTTCGATGCAAAATGTGACATCCTTGTCAATAACATTTCCAAATGTTATAACAAGGTGTTACTATTTGCTCGTCAGAAGCCGTTGTATGCGATGCTAGAGTGCATCCGAATGTACCTGATGGATAGATTTACAACAAGGAGGAAGATGGGTGCCAAAATGGAGGATGTGTTTGGGCCGAAAATCCGTAAGAAGCTCGAAAAGGCAAAACAGAAAATGGGAGAATGTATGGTAAGGGAGGCTTCCGAGTGGATCTATCAAGTGAATACAGCTCGAGATGAGCAATTTTCGGTTAATCTGAGGGAGCGAACGTGCAGCTGCAGGAGATGGATGTTGACGGGGATACCTTGTCCACACGCAATTGCTGCTATAGAGACGACATCAGAGAACGTAGATAGCTTCGTCTCCAATATATACTGCAAGGCTACGTTCCAACAGGTCTACGCCCCCATCATCTACCCGGTGCTGGGTCCACAAGTGTGGAAGAGGACCGAGTATCCTGATATTGTGCCACCCGAGATTACCAAACTGTCTGGACGTCCCAAGGGTGCTAGACAAAAGACCGTTGAAGAGACAAGACAAATAACAAGAGCCAAGGCTCGGGCAGCTCGGAAAGTGCATGTTAGAGAACAAGGAGATGGATTTATGACGATGTCTAGGAAAGAATTAATGTCGGATTATAAGTGCCGACTTTATGGTGCAGTCGGCCACAACAAAAGAAGTTTTCGAGAGCGCCAGTCAGCGGCATCAACGAGCAACCCGAAACCTACACCAGGTATTACTTATTCTATTTTACTATCTATTGTATTTCACGAATTAGTGTATTATGGTGATTATGGTGATTATTAAACTTTGTTTGGTGCATTCATCAACAGGCAAGAAACAAAAGCGGTCCGAAGAGCAGCCAAAATGTGCATTGTGTCGCCAACCCGGCCACAACAGGGCACGTTGTATGAGTGCCATAGCTGACATGTATGCGAATCCGGCATCTTCGGCGACGGGTGACAACTAAGCTAGTTCATCGCATCCATGTTGAAGAAAAATCTGAACTTTTGTAACATAATCTGCATTTAGATGTCGTACCACATGACTTTTGCCGGTTACTTTATATTTGGGTAGTGCCCATCATGGCTGTGTTGATTGTGTATGTTGATTAAGTTATTTTGGACATGTTATGGCCAGGTTTTGGACATGATTTGGGCAACTGTGTATTACTTTTTGGACATGTATTATGCAGGTTTTGAACATGTATCAGATTAGTGTTGAATTCTCTGTTTGTGGTTGGAAATTTTGTACTGCTATTAGTTTGACATATAGTAGCAAGTGGTATTGTCATTTTTGGTGGTGTTGTATAAACAAAGTGGAGATGATATTATCTGTTATTAATTGAGTTACATATAACTCTTTTCCCTTTATATGCATATTGTGATGTACGATATTAGAATGTAAAGTGTGTAAAGTGAAAGGCAATAATCATAGTCAATCAATGAAATTAGTTTTCTTGAAGGGATCAAGCAATTAGCTGACATAACTTACTTTTCAAGTCTGCTGATTTTCTGAAAGGATAAAGAAAGCTGAATTTCAAGAGTCTGTTTTTGTCAAGAAATGCTATGTAATCCCATCCCACATAGAAGGAAAAGATACGGGGAATCTCATTTCAAATCCAAGAACAGATAGCATCATATGCACATCTTCCTTGCACAAGCAAGAGTTGCTCCCAGCAATGAATGCCACAACCTGATTCCTCACTTCGACCAGCTGCAGCGGGCATTTTCTTAATGCCGCGGTCAGCCATTGCCTTCCTCAAAGTCTCTGCTCGTCTCCACTGCCCGCTAGCTGAATACATGTTCGACAGCATGACATAGCTCATCTCATCGCCGGGCTTCACCAATTGCTTAGCCGGCACAGGGTTTTAGGAGTTATTGGTTTAAGTGTTTAAATGGAAAGAGAGAAGGTGGGTGTAAGTATTAAAGTAGATAGATAAAGAAAGATGGATATTTTAATAGGAGTGAGAAAAAGTAGTTGAGTATATTAATTGGAGAGAGAAAGTTACCAAAAAAGGAAATGTGTCATCTTAGTTGGGACAAACTAAAAAGAAAAACGTGTCATCTTAAGCGGGACGGAGGGAGTACTTGTTATTGCTTTTGGGTTTAGGATCCAAATGTCAATCCAATTGCAAGCAAACACATCCAATTGAAAACAAATAACTTCAACTCGAAAATACAAAAGAGCATTACAACAAAAATCAAAGTTGTTCATCACCAAATCAATTCAACTGGAAAATACAAACAAGTATTACAACAAAAAACCATAATCCATACATAAAAACACTGTGTAATTTCTTCATGGCCCAATTATTCTCTTCAATTGCTGTCAAAATCAAGTCTAAACGATCAGTTTCGGTCTCACCCAGCGACGGTGAAGAGGTCACGACATCGTCGTCGTCCTCGATTGAGTCGATTGGCTCGCACCACCTAAAAAATTCGCAATCTTTTCTCTCACAAACAAAGTAGAGCTTCGCTTTACTCGGTTTGTCATTGCTTCTCACGATTCGGAGTGAAGCAAGTTTCTTGCAATTGCAAAACTCGTACCGGAATCGGAGGTCGCGGCCACCGCTACTCTCACCGGACCGTTTATTGTGCAAAGAACGCTCCATAACTTGTTCACAGTAGTTGCAGCCGTCGTTGGAAGAGAGAAAATGAAGAAAAGAGAATGAGAATGAAGAGAAGAGAATGAGAATGAAGAGAACGAAGCAGAGTTCGTCGTTCTTTTTTATGTGTTTTACACAATTATATTTTTATTATTATGAAATAATTAAAGATATTAATTAAAATTGTTAATTTTGGTCAAAACATGATTAATAACGTTGACAGTCTATTTTTAACGGTGAGGACCGATTCGGGTCGGAATTTATTTGTGAGGGACCAAATAATCAAAAAGATAATGTTAAGGACCAAATTGGTAAAACGGCCATATGTTAGGGACCAAATGTGACCTTTACTCATATATTTACTGGGCAAAATGAAAAAGAGAGTTGTTAATCTTAAAAGAGGAAAACACGTGACTTGCAGTTCATTTTTAAGAGATACACGAGAGCACCCCGTGTCTTTAAACAATAAAGCTATGCAACCAAATTTTGTACAACTAAATTTTGGTTTATTTGAAAAAAAATATAATTTATTTATACATTTAATTAAAAAGTATAGACATACATATAGTATAGGGAACGTTCATAATATTATGGTATTTGTGTATAATTTTTTAAATTTTTTTTAATCATAAAATATAATTAATGCATATTTTAATTCAAATTTGAAAAATAATAGAGAAATAATTCAAATATAAAAATAAAAAATTGAAAATGAGGCTAAAAACTAATAAAGTGTTTTTAATTTGTTAACCAACTATATTTAGTATTTTAATATTTAATTAACACATCAAAATTACTAATATGATCTTGTTTTGGTTGTACAAAATTTGATTGTTTATCATTACTCGTCTTTAAAAGACATAGAAAACGTGTCATTAGAAAAACAATACTATCACTATGTTGCCCAATCAAGATGAGCCAAATCTATATAAATTCGTACCTAATTTTCATTTTATTGTTTGTGGCCTTGAATACTCACTTAACAATGTAATCAATTCATAGATGGACAATAAAACATAATTATTTAAAGGTTTTAAATGCTCCCACTGTTCTATATTAGTTTTGGAGCATATCTATTTAGAATATACCATTAAAGTTGAGTTAGCAAAATACAACATGATATTTATTTTCTTGCTTATTTTTATTTCTCTTATTTACTTTTTTTTGTTTTAATTTTATTTTTAATTTCATTTCATTTAACTTTTTAAATATGTATTACTTAATCTTCGTATCCAAAAGAAATATTTAAATATTAATGGAATAGGAGAGTACTATTTCTAAATTAACGTGCAAACTATATTTTGAACAATGAATTAGAATATTATTGCGAAAAAAATCAGTCTCTCTAGATGTATACTTGGTACGAAAGAGGTGGAAAGGGGGAGTGAGTGGATTGAGACCGAGCTAGGAGTATACGATTAGTTGCGCTGCCCCACCCATGCTCGAGATTAATGTATTTTTATATAGAGAAATATTTTGGAGACATAATGGCAATGCCATAATGGGGTTGAAATGGTAATTGTACATTATATTTTAGTTTCAATTAAATTTTTATTTTATGTATGTACTTTATTACCCTTGCATTAATGTATTAATTAAAGACACCTATTTATGGACATAGATTAACTTATGCATATTTTATTACGCATTTAATGATATACGTGTGTCATATAATCTTTTTAAAATATGATTAGATATTTTTTTATCTCTTCTCCTAATATTAACTCATATACATTTAATTAACATTCTAAAGCTATATATTCTTTATATTCTTAATTAATTCATTGATATATCATATATGGTACATTAAAATAATCTAAAATGATAAAAGTGGATTCATCCAATTATTTTTTTACTAAACAATAATTTATTGAATTTTAATTTTTGAAATTTTACACTCAAATATCAATAAAAAAAATAATCATATATTTCTTTACTTATCTATTTTATATTTAAAAGCTATATAATATATTTTCATTTATAAAAATATTAGAGTTATAAGCTCAATTAATATAAAAAGGAAAATATTAACACAAAAATAAAAAAGATAATGTAAAAGAAAGCTTCATCATAATGACTAGTATAAAATTTAAATCTGAATAAGAAAATTATTTAATTATTTAAATTTTACCATATATTAAATAAATAATTTCATTGCTATTGCATTGATAAAATATTTTAGAATATTTAACAAAAAGAACAAACTATGAAAGAATAGCACAAGAACAAAGAAAAAACTTAAAATTACACTATAAATTTAATAATAAATGCTATTTATTCGAGAAAAGTATACTCTTTCTATTTAAGTTATCAAATTATTTTACAATTATATATAATGATTTAGTTATGTAGTGTGTTAATTAACACTATGATAATTAATTCACTAAATTACTAAGTATTTTTTTTAAAATAATAGTATTAAATTGACATGACGAACGAAATATATTCCTTTGAAATTTTTGGAAATATGTTACTTTAATGCATGATTCATGTTTATCTCCAACTAATATATGCATTTAGATAAAGATATTTAATGTTAGGATAAATTAGTCACAATATAGATTATATTTATGGAAAAAAAAATATAAGGGCATTATGGCATGGAGACATTATGTTTCTAAATCACTACTTTTTTATATAATAGTACAATATAAAATTGTAAATAATGTTAATGAATATGAACAAATATACAGGAATTAATCATATAAATTCAAGTGCTGAAATATAAATAACAACATTGGAACTAATCAAATACTACAACTAAATAAGGAATTAGAAGTTAGAGACGATTATATAAGTTGAGTTAGATCGCTTCTTAACCGAATGAAATTCATCAACCACTTTTCTAGTTGAATATCAAGAATTCATCCAATGAATAGTAATGTACCGATTGCAGAGAAATCACATGAGTGATATACATTTATAAGGTAAATTCGTATTAAAAAAAAACTTTGAGAACTAATTCTATTGTGTATCCTGCACCAATCTGACAATGCCTATTCCAGAATAACATTTGACAATTTTTTACTAATTTTAGCTAAAAGTATTCAGGGAATTGACAAGAAGGAATAGAAATGCAAACATTTATGGAGAATTAGATACAGGTAAGAAAGGATAGAAGTGGTGAATGTGATTAGTTTACCCAACAAATTACTTTTAATCTAAAAGACAATATTTTGGTGAACATCATTGTTTTATCAGACAAATTACTTGAAAAAACGTCATTTATAATTGCAATAGTTTTTGAAAAATTACAACTCATATAAAGGCAAAGCTATGGTCAGATGGCACAAACTTCGGCCTATTTAATTTGAGGAAGACTTTTTGCTAACTGATTTGTGTTAAGTCGTTAACATTATTACTATTATACAAATGAATTAGGAAACTCAATAATATACAAGTACAGCTCCAGAAATAAATCCAGAGGTCAACTAATATTTGAATTAATTAGTAGGCCTAAAGAAATAAAAGAATGGAGCCCAAAGTATTTAACTCTCAATTTATAATAGGAGGCCCAAGAGAGTAGCCTAAGAGCACTCCCAATGGGGGTGGCGAAAATCCGGCGAAAAATCGCCGGATATCGCCGACTTATCGCCGGCCATTGGGAGGATTTCGGCGAAAATCCTACCGATTTTACGCCAAGCGGCGTTTTTTCGCCGGATTATCGCCGAGCGATCGCCGGCCACTGTGGGCGACGCTCGGCGATAAATCGGCGATATTTAATTTTTTTTCTCTAATTTAAATTAATTCACTCCCAAAATAAAAGGAATCGGTAAACTCCCTGTTTTCGTTCTTCCTCATGCTACTCCACAATTCAATAGTTGAAAAATTCCCAAATTGAGAAGTCCTTAACCCGTCGCCGACTCCGACCACCTCCCTCTCTCTGCGTCCACTCGCCGATCGTTCCCTCTCCTTCAACAAAATTAGTTTCCCGAAAACAGAAAAACCCCAATTTTGAAGAAACCCTCATCAATTTCATCGCCGTCGCATCAGTTATACCCTCAAGCATACTTGTAAAGTGGGGCGTTTTTTCACAATCAAACGAATATTTAATGTTTGGTGTATTGACGGCCAATTTGCTTATTCTGCATTTGGATAGCTCGTCTGGACTGAATTATCAGTTTCAATTGTATGGATTTATCCCTAGCTAGTTTTTCTTGAAACTGTTTATCAATTGCTTAAGTTGTGATCCATTGGTCAAATTTAATCTAGTCAAATTGTTAAATAACTTATCATTTGTAGGAGATAATGCATAGCTTGGCTGCAGATTGTTTCAATGTTTCTAGTATTACAGAATTAAAAGGTATGTCGTTACCTGCTTGTTAAAATGACCCTGAATAGAGCATAGAATAAAACCAGCTCTAAATTTATGACAATTTTTTTTTATATTCTATTAATTTAATGTAGTATTGAGTTAATCAGTTTATAAGTGAATACATGGTTTTCCGTGACTTTGCTAAGGTAGAATGACTTGAAAAGTTGAAATGGTGGCTGCCACCCAATGTCACATCTTATTCAGCTGACAAATCGTTGGAAATCTTTTCTAGTTGTGTAGTAGTGACTAAATCTTGATCTTTTTCTGTCTAGTGCTTAATACAAACCATGCCTCGCTAACACTGTTGTTACATGTAGAACCTCATAATACAGACATGAATTTGTATGAAGTAAATAGCTGTGTGGAGACCTTGTATCCTGCTTGCTGCCACTGGAAGTGTTGCTGCAATAAAATTTGTTAATCTTTGCCATTGCTTCTCCGAGTGGGCAGAAATGCATCGCTCCATTCATACACAGGGTAGCTCTTTCCAAGGATGTGGAGTAATACTTTATGCCGATGAGGATGAATGGTCGAGTTATTAAAATATACTCCATAACTCCATTCATAGAGAGGGTAGCTCTTTCCAAGGAGTATAAGGTACTAATGTGCTTTACATTGAGTTGCGTATATAATGGTCATCACACCTTTGTATGCTAATACACACTTGCCATGGTAAAAGTAAGCTGCGATGATGGCTGTTCGTATTTGGCTTTTAAGGAATCTTGGTCATGCTATATATCTGGTGCATTTTTCACTGATAAATCGCAGGCTGCTTCCATGTTCAATGATCATTTGGACAAATGATATACTACATTTTATTGCATAGACTTTGTTGATAAAAGTAAAGTGACTTTAGTTCTAGTTGACCTTAGGTTTGGGTTGTATTTGCAACTTTTTCAAAATTTCTAAGTTTTTCTAAATCTTTTTTTAAAGGTCGAACCGATTTTGCTTTTCAGCTCAAAGGTCTTCTTATAGTACTATAACAATTGTTTTGGAAGCTAACAAAGTGTGATTTGACTAAAATTTGTTAAACTTTTGTTTCTGTATGTCTTAAATAGATTGCTGGAGGTTTAGGTGATGAACGATCTGTTACCTGAAGTGCTGTTTGTCAAAACCGTGATCTTCCATTAGGAACTTTAGTGTTTGCCATTCGAAATTGTGTGTTGTTAGAGTGTTTTCTACTTGCAAAAGTGGACGAGTATCACGAGCTTTAGATTTTTATTCCCTAGCAAGTTCATATATGAGATGCATATTATGAGTTATTGTGATGCAGTTTGCGTAAAATTGCTCATTTGAAGATCATTGTCGAGATTGGCGAGCTTTGCAAAAGGCTTCCGTGACCTCGTTTTCGAGTTCCATGGCCTTGTTAGAGGATCCAAGAATGTGAAGATGGAGAAGAGGAAGAATGATACACTTGCTATCAACTTAGTATTCCATCTCACTTCACTCAAAACTCTCCCCGATATCTCAGAAACTCTAAGCTTAGTCTACTCTCTTAAGCCCTCGATTGTCGTTCCAGTCGAGCAAGAAGGCACATGCAGCAGCAACAAGTTTTTGCACAGACTCATGGAGTCTTTGCATCAAATTTGCAGCAATTTTTGATTCATTGGAAGACTGCCTTCCATTAGGGAGTGATGAGAGGCTGAGCATTGAGAGGGATCATCTAGGGAGGGAGATTAGGAGACATGGTGTTGGAGAATGGAGAGAAGGGGCTTTGTGGGAGTTGAGCAGAGCTGTGATGCAGGCAAAGTTGCTAGCTGCTGAAAATCAGAGGCCGTTGTTGCTCTATGAAGTTTGATGAAGAGAATGGTGGTTTAAGAGCTTTTGAGAGAGAATATAATGGCAAGATTGAATTCTGATCACAGCATATTTTTGGTGTTCCGGTGTATGAAATGCTATTTACTTTCATGTAAATTTATATCGATTGGTTCATTTTATCAGTACATATTTTGTTTACTTTTCATGATTAATAAGATAGATGACTGAACATTTTTGGTCTCCCCAATTTACTTATTGCTTGTGTTTCATATTTGAAAGAGAGTTTTTGAAGGAAGATCACAACTTACTTGTTTAAGACAACGGAACAACTGCTGCGTCCAATGATTTAAGTCCTGCAAGCATTTCATAAGATTGATAGTATTTGAAAGACTAGACGACGGCCAAACAAGCTCTAAATTTGAACAAGAGGTCACAAGGCAGGTGTGGCATGTGTATCAAATTCCGATATAAGTATTAAAAGCTAAATTACTTGAACGAGAAATTAAAATGATTAGGTAACATTCTTGCATCAAGACCTAATTAGCCTTCACTAAGATACAAGTTTGAGAACGATAATTACCTACTTTGGTAAGAACCACAAATACAGCTGATGCTCGAATGAGCATATTAGGAAGGCGAGTGCGAGTTACATGTCTGCATCGTGCAAGCAAACATAGTTTAGTTAGTAATATATTGAATAATGAATATTCAACCTATGAAATGTAATGTTACGGCCAATCATTATAAATGTGCATAAACGTTAATTGTCATGTGACAGCACGGAGAGAGAGGGTGGCGGTGATCTTTATTTTGAAGATGTGGTAAATTGTCATGGTGTATTTGATTGTGAATGAAGTTTCTGAAACTAAATTCGTATGTATTTTTATTGGTATGAAGTGTTTGAGTAATCAGTTGGACACGATTATTTCTCGTCACATTAAACATGCTTCACATTGGATTCACTTGCCATAATTTTACTAACTTATACTATCAACCTCCTAAACACTCTCTCCAACAAAAATCCCAAAATCAATACCATGTACGTAAGCACTAAGCACTCATCATAATGCTAATTAAATCTAAACTCAGTAGCCAGTATCCAATCAAAATCGGACTTCAAAACAAAATCATTTTCCACACGAAAGTCTGTTGCATACACAATTTGATTTTGCAACAGAGACGTAGGAGAGGATCGAAGCAGAGAATAATTGCCATGTACATTCGGGCTGACGTGGAGGGAGAGTATAAGACGGGACCACATGCTCATTCAATGTGCCGCGGGGCTGGGATCTGAGATCCATAGCTTGTTATCAATCATTCATTTCCGTTTAATTAGCAATTACTATTAATCTTACACATTTACTTTTGAATTTAGCTTGCTGTTTTGTTAAATTGTGGAATGCTAGCTCTCTGTTGTGGTGTTGATATTGTTGATTTGGTGTTGTGGAGTGTGGGTTGTGGACAGTAGCGGATCTAATTCAACACAAAGGGGTACAATTACAACCAATCTATATTGTTCATTATCTATGTAATGATGGATTTATTTAAAACTTGGTAGTTTACTTGATTTTTATTCATTAAGCAGAAAATCATTTTGATAAATACTGAAAGCAGCATATATTGGAAATGCATCTACAATTTACTGGCTTCACGAAGTACAGACTCGAATTTTTGTTTCAAATTTCCACGTTTCTTTCTTTCCATGGTCCCTAGTTATAAATCATTAATTTATCTCCTTTCCTCTTTCTTGGAAAATTTGTATTAATTGTGACATTCCAAACACTTAAACTTAGTTCACACTTTGTTTAAAACGGATGTTACAAAAATATATTTAGGAAACGAGGATGTCGTCCAGCTATACGAGAGTTAACACTTTCGTAATTTTTTAAATTATTTATTTTTTGTTTGAAGTCAAAATAATACATGGTATTTACAAAAATATGTCCATTCGGCGTAGGTGTGCGGTAATTATGCTACTCGCAACATTTTCACCTTTTTCAGTGGTATGGAGTAACATACAAAAGAAAGTTACATAACTATACAGGAGTAATTAATTTGTTTTTCGACTAGTTTTAATTTGGTGAAAGTAGAAAACTTATAAATGAACATCTAATATAAAAGAGATCAAAGTGGGGATGGACGTTGAACCGACCTAACAAACGGTAAATTGACGAGAAAAAAATTATATACTATATAGATTTTTTTTCAATATCTATACAATTTACCCCTTTACGCCACAGACTAGATTTACCTGTCTTCATCATTCCAATATTATAAATGGCATTTAGATGGGCAGGCAGACATGCGATTCTATCCCGTAAAATTGGCTTTACGAAAAAAAGATACTCCTATAAAACATACTCCCTCCGTCCCAAGGAAGATGACCCCTTTCTTGGACGGCACGAGATTTTATGCAACTTTATTTTGTGTGTTAAATGGAGAGAGTAAAGTAAGAGAGAGAGGATAAAGTAGAGATAAAGGAGTTTCCATTTTAAGTAATGGGTCATTTTGATTGGGACAAATCAAAAAGGAAAGTGGTCATCTTTAATGGAACGGAGGGAGTAGTACTTATTCAACAAAAACTAAATCATTTGAAAAAAATCTCAATAATTATTTTTGCATTAGATAATTATATGCAGCACTACATATTTGTTTCCATGTAGACTGAAAGTGTTGGACAAAATAAGTTATCCGTTGTCATTTAGTTTATAGGTGGAACTACAACTTGACACTTAATTCTAGTCGTAATTTTTTCCTTTTATACAAAATGTCAAAATAATGAGTGCAGATAGGATATATTGACTTAATTTTGTATAAATTTATGTGCAACTAATCCAATCAAATGGTACAAATTTGAACTATGCTATGTGGATAAGTAATTCACCAAAATAAACATTTAAGATTGTACGACGTCCAATATTATTCAATCATATTTATGTATAGCACTAACAAAGTGGGGGATGCATAATGATGCTCATCATTTTCAGATTAGTAAAGAAGTCTAATTTATTTTATACTCCTCCGTAAGAGATTAGTGATGAGTAATACCTCGCCCCCTAAAGTTGTGTTGTTAACAGTATTATTATTCCCCATTAAATAATCTCTCATAACCGACACCCACTGAAAAACTATGGATTCCTAATTATCACAAAACAAAAAGATCTAGTTTTTATATTCAACTATATTTATTTAATTTATCTCTATGCATTTCTAAGTATACTTTTCCAGATTGACTGATTTCATGAAACTATGCGAGTAAATTCCAATGGAAAGAAGGAAATTTCTGATTAATAGTAGTTTTCTGATTAATAGTAGTAGTACTACTATTATATTGTAATTGTACTACCTAGCTTAACTTCCTTTGACATTATCTAATCATTTCAGGTGGTGGTTGTTCAATGATCATTTTAATCATGCTTGATTTTTTTAACTCTCTAGTCAAATTTTCGAACTGTTATTAACATGGTCAAAATAAGAGTAGAGTTAAGGCCAAAATTGGTCCTAAACATATGACCATTTTATCTTTTTAGTCCTAAACTTTATCTTTTGGATTTTTTGGTCCTACACATATGGAAATTTGATCATTTTGGTCCTCCGTCAATAGTTTCGTTAATTTTTTAACAGTCAACACGTTTTGCCCAATTTTGACCAGATTAGAATCATTTTAAGTCACTAATGTCTAATAATTTCCTAATTAAAGTGGCCCAAATCACATATTCTCATTCTCTTCATCATTTCACATTTTCCCCAAATTAGGACTCCTAATTGAATCTGGAGAGGAGTTGACAAACTCATATTTTAGTCTTGTTTTATGGGTGATTAAAGAGTGCTTTTGATGGTTTAAGATGTTAAATACAAGTTTTTTCACCGCATATACACTAATTAGGTGAGTTGATGGGTTTGTCGTAGTTTTGTGATGAAAACAGGTTGAAACGAGCCGAAGCTGAAATTCGAGGAGTTCTCCAGAAGGAAAACCCGACCGGGTGTTTTCCATTTCTCGGAAAACCCGGTCGGGTGTTTTGAAGTAGCCACTCCAGGAGGAAAACCCGACCGGGTGTTTTCCATTTCTCGGAAAACCCGGTCGGGTGTTTTGCAAAATAGCGGGCTTCGGGAAGAAAACCCGGTCGGGTGTTTTATCACCTACAAATCACCCGACCGGGTGTTTGCTAATTGTCCTGATTTTCACTCCGAGTATAAAAGGGGTTCTAACTCAATTTAGAACCCTAACCTTCCCCACGACAAATTGAGAGAAAAAATCGAGAGATACAAGTCATTGAAGGCAAGGAGGCTTCCATCTTCAAGAGATTGAAGAAGAAAGATCCTCCCCAACATCAAGTCTACATTAGGGAGTTCTATTACCTTTTCTTACTATGTTTTCCTTTGAAGTTTTTGTATTTTCTTTTGTCTTAGCTTCCATTATGAGTAGCTAAGTTCTTATTAGGGATATTGGTGAAGTTTGTATGGAATTCATGGGCTAAATCTTGATTTATGCTTATCTATGTCTTATGTGGTGGTTTTGTTGGTTGTTGTGCTTTTTCATTATCCAATTGATTAGCTACCAGTTTGATATGTCTTATTCTAATTATTGTCGTTGAAAGATGCTTAATTAGATAGTTAAATGACCAACAACTCCGTGCGTTGTATGTGCTCGAGAGAGGCATAGCTAGAGAGAGGGCTTGGGTCCGTAGGTTGTAGGAGTCGGTTTCGAAGTGTAGGGAGGAGACTCCGACATTAGAGGCCGATCAACGCGTTAGGTGCACCCGAGAGGGGGTCTAACCAATTAACCCGACCTTCCTAGCCACACATAAGACCATTTAGATGAGCATGATCCCTAGGTGAACACCCGTGATCCATACCAACGGATCCATATCCCTACCTTCCCAATTTGAGTGAAAACTATCCTTTTTCTTGTCTTAATTTCCTTTTGCTCTTACTTGCTTACTTGTTCTTTGATCTTAGTTAAGAAAAAAAACCCAAAAACCCCTTCTATTAGTCTAGATAGTGTTCAAAGTTGCATCGTAGTACTCAAGCCGGCATTTAGTCTTCGAGGATCGATAATTTCAACTTGCCACGTGCTACATACCCCATACACTTGTGGGTGACATATTTATTGCAAATTTAGCATGAGTCAAGTTTTTGGCGCCGTTGCCGGGGACTAATTTGCTTTTGTGTTTGATATTGTGATAAAATAGAGAATACTAGTTTAGACATTTACTTGCTTTATTTAGTTTAGTTTTCTAGTTTAGCTCTAATTTTCCTTTGTTTCCTCTCTTGTGTTGTGTAGGTTTTTATGCTCACGCGCTCAAGGCATTTACCCCTTGAGCCGATTAATTTAGAGATAGAAGCCGCCAATAGAAGAAGAGGAGGACGAAGGAGGAGAGCACGAGCTCAACATCTAGTTGAGCCAATGGAAAATCCAAATGGGAACAACGAGGAAGTACCACCTCCACCTCCACCTCCCCTTAATCAAGACCAAATCATCCTCCAACTACAACAACAAATGGAGGAGATGAGAAGGGAAAGAGAGGAGGAAAGGAGAAGAGATGCACCGGTTAGAAATGCATTTGGGAACGTTAATATCCCAATGCCACCCATTGATCCAAGAGTGAATGCCAACAATTTTGAGTTGAAGACGGCATTGATCCAATTTGTGGAGCAACGTGTTTTCTCGGGAAGGCCCACGGAGGATCCTAATATGCACTTAGCCAAATTCTTGGAGATTGCCAACACTACCAAGCTTAATGGGGTTCCCGAAGATACAATCAAGCTTAGGCTATTCCCTTTCTCATTGACGGGATATGCTAGAGATTGGTTTGATAACCTTGAGCCGGGCTCGGTTATAAGTTGGGACGACTTAGCCAAAAAGTTCTTGGAGAGGTTCTTCCCTCTTAGCTCTACTCTCAACCTACAAGCGGAGATCTCCCACTTTAAAATGAAGAGCCAAGAGTCTATGTTCGAAGCATGGGAGAGATTCAATGCTTTGTTGAAGAAGTGTCCTAACCATGGGTTGTCTCCGGGCCATCAAGTGAGCCTTTTCTATAATGGATGCTCGGAATTTATCAAAAGTCAACTAGACTTTGGTTCGGGGGGATCATTCTTGGACAAAGGGGTTGATGAGTGCAAGAAGATGCTTCAAAGGCTTGCATACACTAGCAAGAGTTGGAGTTCGGGTCGAGATGGCTCTATGCCGGTAGCTTCGGTTGTTGATTCGGATGCATTCAATCTCCTCAACCAACAAATGATGATTCTCAATCAAAAGGTGGATAGCATAAGTTTGGGGATGGCACCCAATGTAGAGCCTCAACCTACCGTAGAGGATGTTAATTATGTGCATCAAGGAGGAAATCAAAGGAACTTCTACAATTATCGCCCCAACAATGGGGGTGGTAATTATCGTCCATCCTTCAATACACATCCAAATCTTTCGTATGGGAATCCGAATAATGCTATTCAACCAAGTGGGGTTAACAATGCACCTAGCACTTCAAAGTCTTCAACTGATGTTACCAATGAGCTTCTAAAAGCTTTGATGGAGAAGACCGATGGGATTATGGAACACTCTACCAAGAGAATTGATAAAGTTGAGACGGCGGTGGTAGAAGTTGCTACAAGAATGGGGGCCTTGGAGCACCAAATGAGTCAAATTGCTCAAACCGTGGGTCAACTTCATCAACCGGGGCAATTCCCAAGCACTACAATTCCAAATCCGAAAGATTGCAAGGCAATCTACTTGAGGAGTGGGACAAGTTATGAGAGTCCTCCTATGCCCGAAGTGGAAGCTAAGGAAGTACCCGAAGAAGAGAAAGAAGAAGAGGAAATAGAGGTGGAGTCACCTAATATGCCATCCGAGGGTCAACCCGAGACAATTATTCCTCCCAAGCCCATGGAAGTCAAAATTCCTTTTCCTCAAGTGGTGCACAAGAAGAAATTAGATGAGAAGTTTGCAAAGTTCCTTGAGATCTTCAAGAGGGTGCACCTCAATATACCTCTCATTGAGGCACTCCAACAAATGCCCGGCTATCTCAAATTCTTGAAGGAGATTATGTCAAAGAAGAAGAAGTTGGTTGATTATGAAACCGTGAGCTTGACCGAGAATTGTAGTGCAATCATCCAACAAAAGATGCCGGCAAAGATGAAAGATCCAGGAAGCTTCAACATCTCTTGTGTGATCGGGAATGATAGGCAAACCAAGGCCTTGTGTGATTTGGGGGCAAGCATAAATCTTATGCCCTTAAGCTTCTTCCGGAAGTTAAAGTTTGGTGTTTTGAAGCCGACTACCATCACCCTTCAAATGGCGGATAAGTCCGTCAAGTTCCCCAATGGAATTCTTGAAAATGTCTTAGTAAGGGTGAATGATTTTATCTTCCCCGTGGACTTTGTAGTCTTGGACATGAAGGAGGATCCTAATGTTCCTCTCATTCTTGGAAGACCATTCCTTGCAACCGGGAAAGCTTTAATTGATGTCACCAAGGGAGAACTCACCCTTAGGCATGGAAACAAGACGGCTATCCTCTCTATGTTAGACAAGATGAAACGCCATGAAATGGAAGAATCCAAGAGAGTAGAAGAGGTGCCTTTGGAAATTGAAGAGTGCAAGGTGATACAAGTGTCTAAGGATGTTGAAGTTGAGAAGCCATTGGAGGAGATCTTGGTCCCTAATTGGTTTTTTGAGCTTGAGAATGAAACAAGTTTGGGGGAGCAAAAGAAGGAGGTGCCAAAATGGGCAAATGGTGAATCTCATGGAGTTGACCTTGGAGAAAATGACAAGCCTATTTGGTGGAAAAAGCGGCTAAACAAGCTCTATTTGGCCGCAAAAGCTAGGACGGGCCCCGATGAGGTGATCCAAGTGAGCTTGGACCATTAAGTGAGAGCTTGAAGACCGTCGGGCAAACGACGTTAAACAATTGCGCTATGGGGGAGGCAACCCCTAGTAGGTACAATTTTATTTTGTGTCAATGTGTTTTTCTCTCATTTTTCTTGGGTTTGTTTTTGTTTTAAAGTGTTGGAACAGGAAAATGGAAACGAAAGAGTGAAAATTGGAAGGAACGAAAAAACAGGGTTCAAGTCCAGAGAGAAAACCCGACCGGGTGTTTTCCATTTTCTGGAAAACCCGGTCGGGTGTTTAGGATAAGCAAGCGGGAGTCCAGAGAGAAAACCCGACCGGGTGTTTTCCATTTCTCGGAAAACCCGGTCGGGTGTTTTAAGAAGGGTCGTGTTCCAGGAAGAAAACCCGACCGGGTGTTTCTAATTTCCGAATCACCCGGTCGGGTGTTTTGCTCGCGTATATATAGCTGGAGAAAGAGAAAACCCGGCAGAATCACCCGACGCGAACCCTAGCTCCCCAAATTTCGAATTTCGGTGAATTCCTCTCAATGTCTCCCTTCTAATCTCACTTCTACACTCTAATATCTCTTCTACTTCATCTTTTACACATTTTAAACCATTTAAGTGGTGGAATTTTGTGAGAACAAGGCAAGAAGCTAATTTTCGAGTTCTACTTGAATTAAGCCCTAAAGGTATGAATTTCTCCCTCTATTCTTCTCTACCCATGTATCATTGTTGAATATTGAGTGATTTATGGAAGATTATGATGATTTTGGTGCATAATTGTGGGTTTTAGAGGATTAAGAGTGGATTTGTTGTAGAATTGCTAGAATGGGTGAGAATTTAGAACTTGTTTGCATAATGTGAAGTTGAATGTGTTGATGTGTTGCTTTATTGGACATTGTTGATCATTTGTTTCATGTTGATGAAGAGTTGTGATGGTAGAAGGATAAGACAATGAATGGATGGTGTAGTTGTGAGTGATATTGGTTTGAATTGTTAACAATTGTGATTGATTGGTTTTAGGGGAGAATTTGGCTACAAGCATGAGGATTGATGATGATTTTTGTGATATGATGAAGTAAAATTTTTGAGCTTTGCATGTTAGAACAAGAATAGAATGAATTTGTGCATCTCTTGAGCTTAAAGTGTAATTTATGCTTAGTTTCTTTTGTTATATACTTTGATTGTTGATATATAAGCAATTATTTGGAGGTGATGCCTACTCTTGTGTTTTTAAATGTTTAGTTTGATGATAGAGAGTAGAGAAAAGTACTCCATGGTGTTAACTTGTGTATGTTAGCCTTTGAGCTAAGTTTGGGGGAGTACTTTTACTTTGATGGGTTGATAGATTCTTCTAGGTTTTGATTACATTGCAATTTAATACTTGGCATTTGTAGGTACAATGGTCCTTTCAGCGTCAGCATGTTCGGTCGCCCTAAGAACTGCAGAAGAGCGGACTAAATGGAAGGTTTTGGCCCGACAGGATTACAGGGTTGCGAGACAACCTTGCCGGGCACTTTTGCACAATTTGGGCCTCCTTCAATGCTTTGATGAACTATGTAACGTGGGGGAACTCAACGGAATCTTCACAAGGGAGATTGTTTCCTACCATCGTCTCACTCTCGAGTTTTTAACCACATTGGTGGTACAGATGCGAGGAAGGAATATTGTGGCCATAAGGTTCCGACTAAGGAACAATGAATACGAGCTATCAATGCAAGAGCTTAAGGAGATTTATGGGATCACTACGGATGAGTATGACATGCCGATGGAGTTCAAGAACAGTAGATTCTGGAACGACATCACTCTTGAGACAGAGGGGTTCAAGGCTGCCCGGGCCAAGAGCTCCATGATCCGTAATCCAGTTCTCCGGATGATTCAGAAGGCCTGCAATAATCACCCTTTTGCACGTACCGAAACAGGGAGTGTACAAAAAGATGAGCTGTTTTTGTTATGGTGCCTTGTACACAAAAGGCCAATGAATATGGCCCACTATATTGTGAAGAACTTAGAGCGAGCATCGAGGAGGAGTACAGGGACTATATGTTGCGGTGCTGTGGTAGGCGCAATTGCGCGCCACTTGGAGGTGGACATGAGGGGATTTGAGCATGATATAGGATCTACGGTTATGGATATTGAAATACTCCGGAGATCACATGATCTTGGAGTAGATGGAGGCCAGGCCTTTTTCTTGCAGAGGTTGAAGGATCACTTTCCTCTCCCGGACCCCATCAACACGTACATCAATGGCGCCGTAGAGAAGAGGAACTGGAAGATGAATTCCCCAATCCACCAAGCTATCGCATCCCGATATCCAAATAAAAGATTTGAAGAGGTTGATCCGGATGAGTATGAAGAGCTTGATCACGCGGAATTTCCTGAGGCTCCCGAGGTCCCTGAGCATTTGATGATAGGGCATGCGAACGAAGATGAAGAGGAGGTTCATGAGGAACCCGATGCAGAGATGCCGCCATATGGTGATGATGGAGCCGGGACAAGCGCTCAGAGGACAAGAAGCCGCCAAGAGAGAGAAGAAGAGGACTACAGCTCGATCAACGAGAGGATGGCACGTATGGAGCTTCGGCAGGAAGAACAGTGGGCCCGGAACGATGCACGGCTGACTGAGTATGAGGCGAGGTGGAACCAGTTCGAAGCTCAGAATGATGCGCGATGGAACCGGTATGAGGAGAACTGGAGTCAATTTACCGAGTTCAACACTGCACAATGGGCCAACCTCAATGCTCGGTTCGATGAATTTCGCGGCCCTTGGCAGTATCCACCTCCGCCTCCACAGTGAAGGTCCACGGGAGATCCACTCTCTTTCAAACTTATCCTAGCTTTGCTTGGAATAAGTTTGGGGGGGTGTCTAGTGGATTCCCTCTTCTATCTCTATCTCTCTATATTTGATGATACCCCGTCTGTACCCCTATTCTTTTGATGCTATTTGATGATGATATGTGGGCATGTAATCTTAACTCATGATATTCTTGATTGTGGATTTTGGGGAGTGTTTCCTTGTTTCTTTGTTCCAATTATTTTTGTGTTTTTGTTTCTTTTTAGGAATGTTTTTCTTGTTTTCTTAGTGTGTTTAATAATTTCCCTTGGGTAGAATGATAGTAGGGTGAGAGAAAGTGATGTTTGAACGAGTGTGAGGATTTGTTGGAGGAGTTGCCAATGATGATTTTGTGCAAAAATTTTTGAAAATCTTGTTGATATGGCTAAGTAACATGTAATTTTCATTTCAAATTGCCTAAAGTGAATTGCATGGTGCCTTGTCTTTTGCCAAAATGACCTTGTGAGAATTAAGCCTATACTATCACTAAATGTGTGTTTTATCTCAAACATGTCATTTGTTTCTAGAACTTGCTCGCGATCTCCTTGAGTCTACATAGTGGCTATAGAGATAAGGGAGGATGTTAGGCCATTTTTATTAGCCAAATCCTAGTTTCACCCACTATGTTATTAATCCTTGTTAGCCCACTTTGAGCCTATAAACCTTTTCTTTGACAAACCGAGGGGTTGGAATTGCCATATGGTACTTTTGAAAAATCAAAGAGAAATGTGGAAGTGGTGTTGGCAAATGAAAAACAAGTTTGTTGAGTTAGAAAAAAAAAAAAAAAAGAAAAAGAAAAAAAAAAAAAATAGTGATGATACCATGCAAAGCATGGAGAAAAAAAAAAGAGAGAAAAAGAAGGGAAAGAAAAGAAAAGAAAAGAAAAATGAAAGAGAAAAATGGTGAATAATTGACATTGGGTGAAAAAGGATGCCTTGAAAGTTGAAAAAGAAGCATTGAACAAAAGTGGAATGTTGGTAGATGAGAAGAGTCTAGGCAAAGCCTAGTACTAGCTAAGATTGGGGAAGAAAGTTGGTGAAGTTGAATATGTCATATCTTGGGGATTAAAGTCACTTTAGCCAAAAATTACCTCACCTATCCAAAGAGCCTACATTACAACCTATAGAAAAGACCTTTCGGACCTTAGATCTTTAATCACACCGTAGTAGAGGAGAGTGTAGATTTCGAGCAAGCATATGGTAAACTATGCATGATTTGATGATTTGAGAGTTATGTCATGAGCCATACACTTTGAGAGTGAGTGAAATTTCTAAAATGCACATTGCATTTTCTCCTAGTGAGGGCAAATTGGCAAGGTTGAGTACATGATAGTAGCTTGAAGCAATACCTTATAATGTTATACTCGTCTACGAGGCCATTGATACTTGTTGAATACTTTATTTCTACTGAGGCAATGATGACACTCCAACATCCTTACATGAGTTTGTCTTCTTATTTTCTTCTTCTTGTTTAGGGACAAACAAGTGTTTAAGTTTGGGGGAGTTGACAAACTCATATTTTAGTCTTGTTTTATGGGTGATTAAAGAGTGCTTTTGATGGTTTAAGATGTTAAATACAAGTTTTTTCACCGCATATACACTAATTAGGTGAGTTGATGGGTTTGTCGTAGTTTTGTGATGAAAACAGGTTGAAACGAGCCGAAGCTGAAATTCGAGGAGTTCTCCAGAAGGAAAACCCGACCGGGTGTTTTCCATTTCTCGGAAAACCCGGTCGGGTGTTTTGAAGTAGCCACTCCAGGAGGAAAACCCGACCGGGTGTTTTCCATTTCTCGGAAAACCCGGTCGGGTGTTTTGCAAAATAGCGGGCTTCGGGAAGAAAACCCGGTCGGGTGTTTTATCACCTACAAATCACCCGACCGGGTGTTTGCTAATTGTCCTGATTTTCACTCCGAGTATAAAAGGGGTTCTAACTCAATTTAGAACCCTAACCTTCCCCACGACAAATTGAGAGAAAAAATCGAGAGATACAAGTCATTGAAGGCAAGGAGGCTTCCATCTTCAAGAGATTGAAGAAGAAAGATCCTCCCCAACATCAAGTCTACATTAGGGAGTTCTATTACCTTTTCTTACTATGTTTTCCTTTGAAGTTTTTGTATTTTCTTTTGTCTTAGCTTCCATTATGAGTAGCTAAGTTCTTATTAGGGATATTGGTGAAGTTTGTATGGAATTCATGGGCTAAATCTTGATTTATGCTTATCTATGTCTTATGTGATGGTTTTGTTGGTTGTTGTGCTTTTTCATTATCCAATTGATTAGCTACCAGTTTGATATGTCTTATTCTAATTATTGTCGTTGAAAGATGCTTAATTAGATAGTTAAATGACCAACAACTCCGTGCGTTGTATGTGCTCGAGAGAGGCATAGCTAGAGAGAGGGCTTGG
This sequence comes from Salvia hispanica, assembly GCF_023119035.1. NCBI lineage: Eukaryota > Viridiplantae > Streptophyta > Magnoliopsida > Lamiales > Lamiaceae > Salvia > Salvia hispanica. Next base: position 41,131,420 of record NC_062970.1, on the reverse strand, counting down.
GTCCGTAGGTTGTAGGAGTCGGTTTCGAAGTGTAGGGAGGAGACTCCGACATTAGAGGCCGATCAACGCGTTAGGTGCACCCGAGAGGGGGTCTAACCAATTAACCCGACCTTCCTAGCCACACATAAGACCATTTAGATGAGCATGATCCCTAGGTGAACACCCGTGATCCATACCAACGGATCCATATCCCTACCTTCCCAATTTGAGTGAAAACTATCCTTTTTCTTGTCTTAATTTCCTTTTGCTCTTACTTTCTTACTTGTTCTTTGATCTTAGTTAAGAAAAAAACCCAAAAACCCCTTCTATTAGTCTAGATAGTGTTCAAAGTTGCATCGTAGTACTCAAGCCGGCATTTAGTCTTCGAGGATCGATAATTTCAACTTGCCACGTGCTACATACCCCATACACTTGTGGGTGACATATTTATTGCAAATTTAGCATGAGTCAAGTTTTTGGCGCCGTTGCCGGGGACTAATTTGCTTTTGTGTTTGATATTGTGATAAAATAGAGAATACTAGTTTAGACATTTACTTGCTTTATTTAGTTTAGTTTTCTAGTTTAGCTCTAATTTTCCTTTGTTTCCTCTCTTGTGTTGTGTAGGTTTTTATGCTCACGCGCTCAAGGCATTTACCCCTTGAGCCGATTAATTTAGAGATAGAAGCCGCCAATAGAAGAAGAGGAGGACGAAGGAGGAGAGCACGAGCTCAACATCTAGTTGAGCCAATGGAAAATCCAAATGGGAACAACGAGGAAGTACCACCTCCACCTCCACCTCCCCTTAATCAAGACCAAATCATCCTCCAACTACAACAACAAATGGAGGAGATGAGAAGGGAAAGAGAGGAGGAAAGGAGAAGAGATGCACCGGTTAGAAATGCATTTGGGAACGTTAATATCCCAATGCCACCCATTGATCCAAGAGTGAATGCCAACAATTTTGAGTTGAAGACGGCATTGATCCAATTTGTGGAGCAACGTGTTTTCTCGGGAAGGCCCACGGAGGATCCTAATATGCACTTAGCCAAATTCTTGGAGATTGCCAACACTACCAAGCTTAATGGGGTTCCCGAAGATACAATCAAGCTTAGGCTATTCCCTTTCTCATTGACGGGATATGCTAGAGATTGGTTTGATAACCTTGAGCCGGGCTCGGTTATAAGTTGGGACGACTTAGCCAAAAAGTTCTTGGAGAGGTTCTTCCCTCTTAGCTCTACTCTCAACCTACAAGCGGAGATCTCCCACTTTAAAATGAAGAGCCAAGAGTCTATGTTCGAAGCATGGGAGAGATTCAATGCTTTGTTGAAGAAGTGTCCTAACCATGGGTTGTCTCCGGGCCATCAAGTGAGCCTTTTCTATAATGGATGCTCGGAATTTATCAAAAGTCAACTAGACTTTGGTTCGGGGGGATCATTCTTGGACAAAGGGGTTGATGAGTGCAAGAAGATGCTTCAAAGGCTTGCATACACTAGCAAGAGTTGGAGCTCGGGTCGAGATGGCTCTATGCCGGTAGCTTCGGTTGTTGATTCGGATGCATTCAATCTCCTCAACCAACAAATGATGATTCTCAATCAAAAGGTGGATAGCATAAGTTTGGGGATGGCACCCAATGTAGAGCCTCAACCTACCGTAGAGGATGTTAATTATGTGCATCAAGGAGGAAATCAAAGGAACTTCTACAATTATCGCCCCAACAATGGGGGTGGTAATTATCGTCCATCCTTCAATACACATCCAAATCTTTCGTATGGGAATCCGAATAATGCTATTCAACCAAGTGGGGTTAACAATGCACCTAGCACTTCAAAGTCTTCAAGTGATGTTACCAATGAGCTTCTAAAAGCTTTGATGGAGAAGACCGATGGGATTATGGAACACTCTACCAAGAGAATTGATAAAGTTGAGACGGCGGTGGTAGAAGTTGCTACAAGAATGGGGGCCTTGGAGCACCAAATGAGTCAAATTGCTCAAACCGTGGGTCAACTTCATCAACCGGGGCAATTCCCAAGCACTACAATTCCAAATCCGAAAGATTGCAAGGCAATCTACTTGAGGAGTGGGACAAGTTATGAGAGTCCTCCTATGCCCGAAGTGGAAGCTAAGGAAGTACCCGAAGAAGAGAAAGAAGAAGAGGAAATAGAGGTGGAGTCACCTAATATGCCATCCGAGGGTCAACCCGAGACAATTATTCCTCCCAAGCCCATGGAAGTCAAAATTCCTTTTCCTCAAGTGGTGCACAAGAAGAAATTAGATGAGAAGTTTGCAAAGTTCCTTGAGATCTTCAAGAGGGTGCACCTCAATATACCTCTCATTGAGGCACTCCAACAAATGCCCGGCTATCTCAAATTCTTGAAGGAGATTATGTCAAAGAAGAAGAAGTTGGTTGATTATGAAACCGTGAGCTTGACCGAGAATTGTAGTGCAATCATCCAACAAAAGATGCCGGCAAAGATGAAAGATCCGGGGAGCTGATTACTCCCCTCGCCTCCTGTTAAATTCTCTAAATTCTGTCCCACATCGACTTGGTGATGATCCAATCTAATCTATATAAGTGTGGATAACCCTCCCCCTTATGAGGTCTTTTAAGGGGTGAGTGACCCATTTCTAATATGGTATCAGAGCGGGCCCAAGTCGATGATGGTTTTCTCTTTATCTCTTATCTACCTCACGAGTGGAAGACCGATGTCCTTTCCGGCCCACATCGATGATGGTTCTCTTATCTCTAGCATTGCTTACTCACGTAATGGAAGACCGATGTCCTTTCCGACCCACACGTGAGGGGGCGTGTTAAATTCTCTAAATTCTGTCTCACATCAACTTGGTGATGATCCAATCTAATCTATATAAGTGTGGATAACCCTCCCCCTTATGAGACCTTTTAAGGGGTGAGTGGCTCATTTCTAATACCACTGCCGGTGTTTCTCGGCGAGTTTGCGACCGACGTCGGGTCGTCCTCCACTGCCGGTGTTTCTCGACAAGTTGGAGCACAGCGGAAGTTCGACGACGACGACGAGCGGGCAGCGGCGAATGGGCGGTGGCTCCCCATCGGCTGAAGCCTCAACGCCGAGGCTGACAAAGGACGACAGCGCTGCAGGTCTGCCGGGGAGTGGGCGGCTGTTCACCAAGAAGCGACGCCTTCTCTCCAACCGAGGCTTCGTCGAATAGAGAAAACGACGGAGATAGAGAAACACCGGCGGTGGAGGACGACCCAACGTCGGTCGCAAACTCGCCGGAGGAGGCGAGGGGAGGAATCAGCGCCGCCGCTGATGGGTTTGATGGGAATGAGAATATGTGATTTGGGTGGGTCACTTTAATTAGGAAATAATTAGACATTAGTGACTTAAAATGATTCTAATCTGGTCAAAATTGGGCAAAATGCGTCGACTGTTAAAAAATTAACGGAACTAAATGATCAAATTTTCATATGTGCAGGACCAAAAAATCCAAAAGATAAAGTTTAGGACCAAAAAGATAAAATGGTCATATGTTTAGGACCAATTTTGGCCTTAACTCATAAGAGTAATATGCAGGATTCAAACTTGTAGTCGTAATTTTTGAAAATAGTTGAGGTTCGCGAGAACCTAATCTTCAAGCAACTTGCATATATATAACGTTCACCGCTGTATGATGTCGCAATTTCTAGCACATAAGAGTGAGTATAAGTGTGGAATGTACAAAGTATAAATGGCCGCTCGGCTTCTCTGAGCACCAAGGGTACCATTTTATCCAAGCACGTAAAAGGTGCTCTGAATTTTCCGACCACTTTAGGGCAATGGAATAGTTCCGAGCACTTTGGGGCAATGGAATAATTCCGAGCACACCTTGGTGCTCGGCATTCTGGTTTTTATAAATATTATATTCTATATTTTTCGTTGAATTATTAATAAATTATATTTCAATTTATGGTATTTTCCTAAATTAGGAGTATTAAGTAAATAAATAAAGTAAACCAATTGGAAATGGCATTACATTGAATTAATTTAAATTGTTTTACAGTGCATTTGAATTGGAAATCGAAAAATTTATAAATTTGAATACAGAGCATGATATTGGGGACATGGACGAGCACTAAGCCCGGGTCAAGACCTAGAATCCAAGCCAGCGAAACCTTGCTATGCATCTCGAATGGTGGTGCTTCAACTTCCCATAGTGCCAGCCGTACACTTACATGATGAAGAGGAAGGCATCAGCTATTAGGAACCGGGCCCAGCCACCTTGATCGACCATGAAAAATGCATGCATTTCACCATGAGCGCAACAATCAACAGGAGGAAGATCCACTGACAGGGGTGTGACAAGCATATGATCACGATGACAGTGGTACCTGTTGGTACCATAGGTCGTAGAGACGATGAAATCAGATGGAATATATCATTATTATCAATATTTTCTCGAACAAGAATCAACAAACATTATATTGGAAAAAGAAAAAATCAAGCAAAAGCAATATATACGAGTCGAGCATGAATACGAACCGTAACCATTGCCAATTTGGCTCTTGTTTCTGAATCCAGCAGTAACAGCAATGCAAAGAACTGTGAGGATCCAATTTATGTTGAGGATATACGTTTGGCAGAGGTTACCAATTGGGCTCCTGTTTCTTAATCCAGCAGAAATAGCAATGCAAAGAACCGTGAGGATCCAATTCATGTTGAGGAGAGAGAAAGTAGTTAGTTATAATTACTACATATAGGATTCAATATTAATATCCCTTTAATATAATTAATAATTATTTAAATTTAAAATATATTACACTTGGCATTATATTAACCACAAGATCTTCTAATTTAATGATTGAAAATTGGTCTCAATTTGAGATTGTTAATTAGTTAGCAATTGATTACATCCCTCTGCCTAAATATGTGTTTGGAGAGAAAAACGTTGGGGAATTTCAATTTCTCTGTATGGGATGAACATTTCTCAGCAAATATGAGATTATTGATATATTAGAAGTGAGAAATTACAATATGAGATTGGAATTTGATTTTGGAAAAGAAAATGTTCTGGAATCTCAATTTGGAAAAATAGTTGATAGAAATTAGGAAGAGTGAATTGAGCACATGAAATTGTACGAGATAAAAAAAAACCGTGCCTATGATTTTTTGACTCAATATCGCAATCAGATCGGTAGTATGAACTAATTTCACAAGCTAAAAGTAATTTAAAATAATTTAAAAAAATCAAAAGAGAAAATGAAAAAAATGATGAAAGAAACCGTTGCTCATGTGGCGCTCAGCGGACCATTACTCCCCAAAACATTGCATAACAGTATTGATGGGAATCTATGATATAGTCAAATCCAGGGGATTATCCTCGTTGCTTATTATTTACTCCCCCTTTCCACAAAAGATGTCACACTTTCCTTTTTAGTTTGTCCAACAAAAGATGTCACATTTCATTTTTTGGAAAAAGTTCCTTCTCACATCAATTATAAAATTATATTTTCTCTACCACTAACACACAAAATAACATCTCCTAAAATCTCGTGTCATTTTCCAAGTGTTACATCTTCTCTGGGACGGAGGGAGTAGTTAATTACTCCATCCGTTCCGATTAAAAGTCACACTTCATTTTTACCATAAATAGTAAGAAAGTCTCACATTCCACTAACTCAATTCACTCACATTTTATTATAAAATCAATATAAAAAAATGAGTCCCACATTCTACTAACTTTTTCAACTAACTTTTCTTTATATTTCTTAAAACCCGTGTCTGGTCAAAGTGTGACTCCTAATTGGAGACGGATGGAGTAATAATTTATCATATCTTTTCATACATGCTTAGAATTATTTTCTTGATTTATACTCCATCCGTCCACAAAAGATGTCACACTTGTGGGACGGCACGAGATTTTAGGAGGTTTTATTTTGTAAAGTGAACTACAAAAATGGTCCCTGGACTATGGGTTTATCTCGCCCATAGTCCCTGGACTTTAAAAATATCGCCAGTAGTCCCTGGACTAAGGGTTTATCTCGAAATTGGTCCTTTTGGCTTTTTTTGGTACGAAAATACCCTTTGATATTATTTTGGAGGGTTTGGGCAATTTGGTCTTTTTACACTTTTAACATTTTAAATCTGATATTATTTTAGTTATGTACTAACTTTGATATTATTTCAAAATTATCATTCTTCTTCCATTTTGTTATCCTTCACTGAATTTGTTTCTTTTTTTTTTTATTTCAATATTAGATTTAATTTTATAAAATTAAATTTAATATTTAGATTTTTAAATATCAATAAATTTTTTTAATGAAAACTATTAATTCATGGACACTATAACTATTGATTAAAACTATTAATTTTTGTTATTTAATATAATATTCAATTGAATTGAAGAAGTACAGAAAAATAATATTAATCATGATGGAAAAATAAGAGTTATTCTATTTAGCCTCCGTTCGGTTGTTATAATTGCTTGTGATTGAATATTATGAAGTTGACTAAAAATTTGATCTTACTTAAAATTTTATATAGGAGTATTTTTGTTGAAATTTTCTAGTAAATTTTGATTGTTTTCAAATTAATAAACGAAAATTATATTAGTCTTACATTAGATGCATATTTATTTCAGAATAAATTGTGTTATATAATCTATTTATGATTAAAGCTACTATTAAATATTGATTAAAACTAAGACGTTGTCATACCTTATTGATTACATAGTACTATACACTATCAAATATTGATTATAACTATTAATTTTTGCTATTTAATAATTTTTATAATTAAAAAAATTTATTGATATTTAAAAATTAAAATTTAAAATTTTATAAAATTAAATCTAATATTGAAATAAGGAAATAAAGTGAAGGATGACAAAAGAGAAAAAGGATGATAAATTTGAAATAATATCAAAGTTAGTACATAACTAAAATAATACTCCCTCCGTCCCGCTTTAGGAGTCCCGGTTGAGTCGGGCACATGTTTTAAGAAAAAGATGTTTGAGTGTGTAATAAATAAATATTTAGTGGATGTTGGGACCCACTTTTAATTGATTGTCCAATAAATAAGTGTTGTAGTGGATGTTGGGACCCACTTTTAACACTTTTTTATTAGTTGTAGTGGATGTTGGGACCACTTTTAACACTTTGTAGGCATTTTTTATTAATTTATCTCAACCGGGACTCCTAATGCGGGACGCTCAAAATTGATCAACCGGGACTCCTAAAGCGGGACGGAGGGAGTATCGATTTAAAATGTTAAAAGTGTAAAAAGACCAAATTGCCCAAACCCCCCAAAATAATATCAAATGGTATTTTCGTACCAAAAAAAGCCAAAAGGACCAATTTCGAGATAAACCCTTAGTCCAGGGACTACTGACGATATTTTTAAAGTCCAGGAACTATGGGCGAGATAAACCCATAGTCCAGGGACCATTTTTGTAGTTCACTCTATTTTGTATGTTAAATGGAGAAAGAAAATATAATTTTTATATTCATGTGAGAGAAAAAAAATTTCAAAATGGGAAATGTGACATCTTTTGTGGGACAAATTAAAAAGGAAAATGTGACATCTTTTGAGGGACGGAGAGAGTAATATTTTGTCATGCTTAGGATTATTTTCTTATTACTTAAATTAAGGTATTTAGCTTTATAAATAGAAATATTGTTATTCATTTGAATCATTCAAGAAATATCAAATTACAATCTCAATCTCGGTTGATAGACGGACTTTACTTAGCGACTTCTTTACTTTGTTATACGTTCTTATCAAGGAATTTACCCTTAACAATCTATAGATCATTCTAGGTTGCCAACCTCTTTAACTAACATACGACCTACCTATTTTTGGGTATCACTCGGATAATCTCCGCGCGATTATCTGATTTTTACCCTAAGTCAAAATGTCAATTAAATAAATAGGGTTAGGTCATTGTCATTCTTTTCTTATTTCAAAACCGCCTCTCTCTCGCCTTTCTTCGTGAAATTGCCATTTTATTACTTTCTCCAATTACACGCTACCATTTTTATAAGAAAAACTACCTTATTCTCTATTTTGTTCCAAAAATAACAGAATCACAATGAAAATTATTTAACGGTCGTGATCAATGCATTAATTGAACAATAAATTACATAAGTTACAAAAATCTCGATTGCATTTAAGACTCAGTGATTTTCTAACTCCAGCTCTTATAACATTACACACTGTTTTAGTATTACAAGAGTAATGACTAATTAATTATAATTACGTTTATCTGATTTTTCTGTGACTATATATACACCTCTTAAATCAAGCAGATTAAAACATTATCTAATCAAGTTATTCCAATGTCTCTTTTAAGAATGACACTTTGGCTACTGGTGATTTTTTCTTGCATTATTGTACAAAAATGCAAAGGTCATGAAACAAGAGGATATGGAGGAGATGGTCCTCCGGTGCAATGTAATAAAATTGAATGTCCGGCATTTACTATTATTCACAGTGAAAAGGAATTTGAAATAAGAAATTACAGTCAAGCTTTATGGGTGACAGCTCCGAGTGTCGTACAATACTCAATCATGGGTGGTATTGGAATAGGTGAAAAAATGTAAGATTTTTTTTTATGTCAACCAATTTTAGTTTTAGGAGCAGTAATATGCTTCTGTTTGAAAATTTAACAACCAAATTCAGTTTATATTTTTATTTATAGTATTTAACTGGTAACACATTAAATTATGTTAATTTCTTAGATTTTAAAACTCTAACATCTTTTTGTCCATTTTCTAATAATTTATGTTTTGTATATACAGTTTGCTGGATTACTTCTATCGCAAGAATGACCGAAACGAGTATATTATCAATGCAGGGCCACTATTGATGATGGATGTCGTGAATTCTACTTATAAAGTTTATTTGTACGTGCCTAACAAGTATCAGAATGGTGGTCTTCCTAAACCTTTAATACAAGACGTGAAACAAGTGAAACTGCCTAATTATAAATATGCTGCGGTTAGAAGGATTGATGGTGAGATTACAGAGGAAATTGTGTCAACACAAGTTGATTTATTGAAAAAACACTTGAAAGATACTACTTACAAACGGGCAGCAGATACTGATCAATTTACATATATTATGTATGATCGAAGAAGTTGGGTAAAAGGATATGAAATCCTTATCTGGTTTAACTAGCTACCCTATAAATGAGTTGCAATATTAAGAACCCAATAATACTGATAAATTCAGTCATATATAAATTGCAAGTTTTACCTAATGGAAGATGTATTTCTTATGACTCTTTGACTATGATTACATTATTTTTCCAGCTATAATTATAAGAATATATGCCAAAAAAGTCGAGCATAGAACACTAGAAAGATATCGAATTATGGTTGGGTCAAAATTACACAATACTCTCTCAGTTCTACTGTATAACAAAATTGATTGTCCATATTAATCACATGGGAAAAATAATTTAAATTGTAAACTTACTGCTATCCCCATTTAATTTATGTACTGAAACAGTCGTGTTCAAATAAGGAACATGGATATGCAATTAGGCGTATTTGAATAGAGATACCAATATGTATATTTTTTTCCAATATTGTTCTCAAAAGCAAAAACTATACAGCAAAAATGGGATCATCCTAATCTAAAGACCTTAAAAAATGATTTTGTGTTATAAATTCTATCTAAATAGATATAATTAAGAATGTAATTTAATGGTAACGAATTGTGTGAAATGTAAAATGAATCAAAATCAAGGAAGATATGATATTTTATTATCGGTGGTGAGTTTCGTAGATGATCTGCGGATTTACTTTAAGAGGTTATTCTTGTAATCTTAATTTAGTTTTTGGCATTATTTATGAGCTAATGATATACTTATTCCGCACTAAGAATTAAAAAAGTCAGAGTATATGCATATTTTAGTCAGCGGCCCCCTCTCTCTACGGTAGTCCACTCTTTGCGTTTCTACTTTTTGAGCAATGCTTTTTCACCAAAAATTTGTCACTCATGCGCCATCGATCCCTGGACATATTGGCCGTATGGGTATACGTATGAAGCTCTAAACCACTACACTTCCTTCTCCTTTTTTGTATAGCATAAGTGCATAACTTTTGAACTTCAATTAATATTTATTTACATAGGGTAATATCCATAAATATTAAATACTACTATCTCTGTTTCTGAAAATTTGATACAGTTTATTATTTCGGTCCGTCCCTAAAAATTTGATACACTTCACTTTTACCATTTTTGGTAGTGGACCTCATATTCCACTAACTCATTCTTACTCACATTTTATTATAAAACTAATACTTTAAAAGTAGGACCCACATCCCACCAACTTTTTCAACTCACTTTCTATTACATTTCTTAAAACTCGTGTCGGATCAAAAGTGTAGCAAATTTTGGGAGAGGGAGGTAGAATAATTAACGTACACCACCGTACGTGTGTTATTATGGAATGATGTGGCGATGATGTGTATTAAATACAAGTGGAAATCTAACTTACTATTTTTAGTAACAAGTAAAATGACTTTATTTCTAAATTATAGAACAATTGGTTTCAATACAAGAATTCGGGAATTTTTCTCACAATCTGAAATCCTGCTAATAAATCCAGATATTTATTCCACAAGTCATATGTTCCCAATGTCCATGTCATGCTCAATTTTCTGCATATTTTAATCCATAGGACAATTAAGTACATCGTCAAAGTTAATACTAAAATTATAATATAGACCAAAATTTAACTAAAATTCATGATTTTTTTTATTTACCTTTTATTATAACAAACTTTAATTATTATCAACTATATCTCTCTCTAATTTTTTTCCATACATATAAACATCAAAATCATAGGCTATGCTTTTGTAGATTAAGTCAATTCCCGACTCAGTACCCATTATCCGATTTTTTAGATATCAGATATCCATTATCCAATAGTTTCTTAATCGGATAAGACCATCTCCAAGGGTACTCTAAAACCTAAAATGGAATAGGTATTTAGCTCTAATAGTACTCAAAAACCAATCCCATTTTTGATTTTTGAGAAAAAAATACCTATCTTTAGGTTTACACTAAACCAAAACCTAAAAGTTTTTCAAGTTTTGTGAGTAAAAAAGGCATAATTTAGAGAAGAGTTAAGGCCAAAATTGGTCCTAAACATATGACCATTTTACCTTTTTGGTCCTAAACTTTATCTTTTGGTTTTTTTGGTCCTGCACATATGAAAATTTGATCATTTTGATCATCCGTCAATAGTTTCGTTAATTTTTTTAACAGTCAACGCGTTTGCCCAATTTTGACCAGATTAAAATCTTGTTAAGTCACTAATTGTTTCCTAATTATTTTAACAAATATATCCATTAAAATCAGAAATAATTTCTGATCAAATCTTATCCAAGATAAGGAGAGATGGGTTTTAGATCGGCAGCCATGGCAGCGCTTTCACAAGCAAACCCTAGCTCCATCTCCACCGCATCCGCCCACCCAACGTCTCCTTCAGATTCACCCCAAACTGATCTACCCAAACTCGAATCCGATCCTGCGCCCCACCCCGAATCCCTAATTCGAGAATCCCCTGATCCACCGAAACCAGAGGAAAATTCCCCAAATGAGAAATTGTCGGACGATTCGGCCAAAGAAGGGATCGGCGGCGATGGATTAGGAGAGGAGGAAGAAGAAGGCGAGTGCGGATTCGGCTTGTTCATGAAAGCGGGCGGGTGCAGAGAGACTTTCATGGATTGAGAGAGGTGCTTGGAGGAAGGGGAGAAGAACAAAGAGGATATTGTGGAGAAATGCGTTCAGTCGACTTTGGCGTTGAGGAAGTGTATGGAGGCGCATTCCGATTACTCTGCACCGCTGCTCGATGCGGAGGAGGGGGTGATGAAGCAGCTAGAGGAGGAAGAGAAATCGGATGATGCTGACAAGAAGGAATCGCCTTGATTTTGACTCTGATACGATTAATTTTGATTTTTAGTGTTTCGTGATAGGAAATTGTTCTATCAGCACTGGATATTTGGCTGCGAAACTGTTGATTTTAACATTGATTTCTTAATCTTTGTGATGTTTTGTTGTTCAATGAACTGCCTATTTTGGCTTTTTCCAGCTTCTGCAAAATGATTTTATTGATTAGTGATTTGTGTTTTAATCAAGAATCATGTGCTTTAGAAATGTGTATCTTGGATAAGATTTGATCAGAAAAATTTACGCAAAATTTTGATTGACATAGCCATGGTTCTTAAATGTCACATGTATAAAAAAAAGAGAGATAGAGACTTAATTAGTGACTTAAAAAGATTCTAATATGGTCAAAATTGGATAAACGCGTTGACGGTTAAAAAATTAATGGAATTATTGACGGAGGACCAAAATGATAAAATTTTCATATGTGCAGGACCAAAAAATGCAAAAGATCAAGTTTAGGATCAAAAAGGTAAAATGATCATATGTTTAGGATTAATTTTGGCCTTAACTCTTTAGAGTATATTCTTTTAAGTTTGAGTTTAGTGTAAATGATTGGAGTAAAATCAATATTTAATTTGATATTTACACTAAAATGGATTTGAGTTTAGTAGAATGGCTGGAGATGCTCTAAGATATATACTCGGAGTCACTAAATATATGGGTAATTGGAATAGAGTTTGAAAACTTATAGTACTCCTAATTGATGAGGCCAATCACGTTGGGGTCATTTAATTTTAATGAACATGTGTCTGTCTATATTCAATAAATCTAACTTGAAATTACAAATTATAGATGGGACAAGATTCCAATGAGTATGGAATTGAGTATTTATTATAGATAGGACAAGATTCCAAGCGAGTATGGAATTGAGTATTTAATTGCCTACGATTTTGGGTATCAGATAATACCCAATTATATGATTTTGACCCATGTCAAAATGTCATGTCAACTAATTAAATGGGGTTAGGGGATAGTCATCCTGATTTCAAACCCGAAGTGTTGTTGTTCAATATGAAGTCGATTTCACTATCATGAATTGATTCTCTTTAAAAAGTTGCATAAGCATACGACTATGCTTAATAATTCCTTGAAGTGAGAAACAATAGTAGTTGTAGTGATACATAGTTAAAATTAGCTGGCTTATAGTCATTTTTTTCGATAATAATTTTAATTGGTACGCACTTTCCGTAACCTATTCGATATTAACATGCCAAAATCAAAGAAAGAGTAAGTTTTTTAGTGAAAAGCTTATTAATAATTTGTACATGTGAGTATAGTTTATTTGGCATCAAGTAATTTGAGCATGATCTCTACACTACATTTGGTAACTGCAACAAGAGCACGAGAATTCTGAAATTTGATATTCCATATAGGCCTTAATTAATTAATGATATCCCTTGATTTCAAAGCAGTGTAATTATTAATTATATTAGTTCAGAAATTGGAGGATTTCGTCATTCAAGTCAATTATTGGACATGTTTTGAGTGTAAGCTTTTACCCTTTTTAGTCAGTTTTCAAGAAATGATTAGTGGTACTTAAATTATTAGTGGAGTAATATATATTAACAGAGAACTTGAAAATCGTTAATATTAATACTATATTACAAACATGGGAACAGTAGTACTAATTATTAATTAAGTAGGAGTACGGACAAGTACGTACTCCTATTGATTAGAAACAAAAAAAAAACGCAAATCCTACTACTACTACTCCTCCTCCGGCTCCTCCTGTCAAGCGTCAAAGTAGTCCTCGACGGTGAGCTCCCGGGGCGGCACCATCTTGTTGACGAGGAAGATCTCGTCAACAAGCAGCTTGTAGACGGCAAAGGTGCCGTTCATCTTCGGGAAGCCGGAGAAGGAGGGGTGGGCTTTGAATAAAGCCCGCTCCGCCTTGCGGCCCTCCTTGGAGTTTCCGGGAAGCTTGAGAAGCTAAAAAAAAAGAGAGAAGGTGAGTGAGAGAGAGAGAGAGAGAGAGAGAAAAACAAAAAGGAGAGAAGAGAAGGTACCTCGCCGGAGAGACTGATCTTTGTGCAGGAGGGATTCTGCGCCTCCTGGCCCCGGCAGCCGTCAAAGGATATCTCAGTGACGGTGAGGCTGGCTCGGGAGTCGGTCGGGACGACCATCCCGACCGGGTCGAGGGTGGAGAGGTAGAAGTAGGGGCTCCCCGTGCCTGCATCCGCGTAGGATGCAATGTACCCGTGGGGTACAAAGACCGGGGAGTTGGTCGAGATGACCCCCCACTTGCCCTGGTGGACGAGCCACCGGGCAAATCGGGGGACGTCATCGACGTCGGGGCGGTCATCGGCGGCGGCGAAGGAGGTGGTGCTTACAAGTAGCACCACCAAGAGCATGAGGATCTTCATAGGCGCCATTGGCAGAGAGCGAGAGCGATAGAGAGAGAGAGATAGTTAGAGAGTAAGGCGTAGCGTAGTGATGAAATGATGAACGTGTAAATAAACTACTTATAAAACTCTACATAATTTTTGGACGAGAATGACTTAGTATTTGTCTTGCATTGGAAATCTAATTCTGATCACCTAGTTCACAATCATTAATAATAATTGCTACGTACACTTGTCTCGATCATGCAAGTTGCATAGTACTACCACTAATTGGTTTTTGAGAATTTTATAAATCGTAACAGAAATGAAAAAATAGTACAGATCAGCTAGTTCACAAATGATTAATTAATAATTGCTACAGATGTCTCGATCACGCAAGTTGCATAGTATACTACTATACTAATTGGTTTTTGAGAATTTCATAAATCTTAACAAAAGCATAGAGGATCATTATACCTAACCTGTAAGAGACATTGAAATATTAATTGATTTTATTTTTGATTTTGTTTTCTATCAAATCTGCATTTCTTTCTTAAATCACAATAGTAGTAATGTGATCATGGCAAGATTGAAAATAAAGTTTCCAACATTTTTTTGACCATAGCCCGTGAAATGAGACGTCCATTTTCGAGCACGTGCAATAGTAGTTGTTATGTATACTACTCCTACTTATCTAAGCGGGAATGAGCACTTATTGTAAAAATAAATTGCCGAAAGAATGGGAATATATATATGGTCAGATGGGTACTTAATTACTTTAATGAAACTACCAATTTAAACTCGAACCTTTGTTTATGTTTCCGAGACATTGATAAAGGCTTGGGAATTGGACATCTACCAAATCTTAGAGTTTTTATTTGTCACATGCTATGACGTTCAATCATTTTTATGAGAATGACGTTCTACTATTATTATTTATGGATGACCAAATTTATATCCTAAGGCATAAATTCAATCACCCAAATTTGAACTCAAAACTATTAGAGTTATAGATCGATATTAGTTTAAAAGTCATAAATTCATTTCCCCAACTCGTACGTACACTGGCAGCTCACTTCCTATATGAAATTAAAGTCATGTTGTTTTTGACCCAACGATACTAATTAGACGAGTTCATAAACCTAACTTTGTCATTGTGATTCCATATCTCTTGATGTAAATTAATCCAAATATCAATTAATTCGTTCATGTTAATTAGGACTTAATACTCTTCTAACAAATTGGATCTTTATAATTTATATAGTCCATTCCTGATTATATCTTATAATTTTCTGGACGAAATTCTGACAATATAATTGCCTTGCATTGGAAATCTAATTCTGATGATTTAGTTAACAATGATTAATAATAATTGCTATTTGTCTCCATCACGTAAGTTGGATAGTAGTACTGCTAATTCAATTGGTTTTTTATGATTGTCTCATAGTAATAAATCTATAGTTTAATAAATCTTAACAAAAGAGACACCTGTTTTGATCAAGCTGCAAAATTTACGTTTGGTTATTGGACACGTGAACTCTTAAAAATTTTAGTAATTGGACTCGTGAACGCTCATAAAATATAGCTAGTACGTTCTCTTTTATAGTAATCACATTAAATAATTTCTTCTTATATCTTTGACGTACTGGAGTACTATATCATATTTGATAGATATTTCAAATTTTGGTTCAATTAGGTCGTGGTCCACTGACGTTTTTATATTTTTGTAAATATTCGTATATTTTTGTAAATATATTTGTTTATGTTTCCGAGACATTAAGGATTGGGACATCTACCAAATCTTCTCCGCCGGAAACAGGCGATGATCGTCCACAAAGTCTAGAGTTTATATTTGTCACATGCTATATACTATATGAAACTTTAAAATTTTTGTCACTTAATAAAATACTTGGACACGTGAATAATGATAAGAAATTACTAGTATATGAAATGCACAATGACGTGGCCCGTGGGTGTTGGAAATATAATTATGGGATTCAATAATTTTTAAGAGAATGACTAGCTAGCTAATGGCGTTCTATTATGGATGACCAAATCTATATCCTAAGGCATATATTCAATCACCAAACACAATTCCACTTAAATGTACGTAAATTGCGATTAGGACTTTAACGTTACAAATTTGAACTCAAAACTATTAGAATTTCAATCAATCTTTTTTGATAATATAGAGTTAAGATCGATATTAGTTTAAAAATCGAAATTCATTTTCTCCAACTCGTACACTGGCAAAGGCTGAACCTTAATCACAACTTTGTTAAGAAGTAATTTACAATTAATTACGTACTATAAAAAGATTCGTTGCGCCTAGCTATTCATGTATAGTTTGTTAAGAGGCATACGTGGAAATACAAAAAAAATTGATGGCCTAATACTCCATTTATTAAATGCAATAAATACTAGATATTTTTTTGATCGGATGCATGGGGTATTACCGAATAACTAATTAAATTGACAATCCAACTAATTGCAATGGGTTCCATTCCATAATTTCCATCATATATAGTAGTAGTACAAATTTTGGTATACATTTTGTTTTTTCTGTACTATTAGAAATGGGGCGCCCAATTTAATTAATTTGACACCGTGTGTTTTTTGACATTGGAATCGTGACTAGCTACAACATGGCCATGGGTACATGACATCGCTCAATTTCATTTCACGTTGATTATTGTGAACTATGGAAATAAAAATAGGCTAGTGCATTATCCATGAACGTGGCCCTGGATGGAAATTTATTTTCTATGTGAAAGGTCATTAAAAACCCTTTCTCTTTTTTTGATTGGGGGGATGCCCATCAAAAAGGAAGGGCATAATGGTAAAGGCACGCCCAATTAAATCAAATACTACCAATTTCAACAGATATGAAAACCTCTCTAATTTCATGAACAGTGCGGGCTCGAGGGCTCTGCATAAATATTTGATTTCATGCAACTGAACAATGGAAAATGTGTAGATTTGGGATATATCATACCATTTCTTTTAAAAAGATAAATGTTTATTGAAATTCTCTAGCAATAATGAATTACAATAGAATTCATTAATCATCAATCAGAATTTATCAATCAGTTATAAAATTTTGGCATATTCAACAAGATCATTATGGCCGCAATTGTTCTAAACAACCAGGCGACCATTAGATTTGTTCTTAAATTCTTATTCCACTTTAATTTTTATAAGCCCTTGTTAACATTTCACGAGGTCAAGTTTCAATTCCCTACACGTGGTACTCCTAGTGGACCTTCTGGGAACTTTTCCTCTAATTTGCATCGACACATGTTCATTAGTACAATTCTATAAGCAAGAAAACTCCTACTATAAAAATATTACACAGTTAAGAAATTAAGCTATTAATCCCAATTATAAAAATTTATCCATTCAGAATTTATCAATCCATTTCATAAAGAAAACAAGCCACTAGAAATGGGACTTATCTGCCGACGGTAAACTATACAATTATAACACATATATTCTCTTGGAAGCGAACTGGGTTCGGCCGGGTCAACCCGAAAATGAAAATGAATAAAGTTATGTGCACATATTTATATTTCCCTCTTTCACTCCATAAAAAGTAAAAAAATCAGAATTTAAATCAAAGCCATTTATCATTTCTCGATCTTAATTAATGCACAAGTTACACAGATCTCAAATTTGAACATAATCGCAACTTATCACATATGCTTTATTAGTTATTTCAATAGCAATGACTAATTACTGAGAACTACTTGTACTGTATGATTTTTTGTGACTATGAAATTGAGTAAAAATGACAACACTGTGAAATCAAGTTCTTCTAATGTCTCCTTTGAGCATGACAATTTGTTTTTTTTTTTTGGTTTTTTCTTGCATTGTTGTACCAAAATAGTCTGTAATCTTTTCTATGTATCAAATAGACTGATATTTGTGCAAAATATATTTAGACGGTGCTACACGATTGGAACGACGAGGAATGCATAGAGATATTGAGAAAATGAAAGGAGACGATAAAGGTGAAGTTAATGATCACGAGTACAGCGATGTGCGGCTAGCATTGGACATGGTGATGTTGGCTCACAAGTCACACCTTAGGGACGGAGAGGACTTTGAAGGACTCCTCTAACAAATATTTGTATATTTTCTGGATCATGTATAAATATAGACTCTAAAAAGCTTTGCTCTAGCAAATAAGTTGAATATAAATATGTTACTCCCTCCGTCCATGAAATATGAGTGGGTAGGTACGGTATATCTAATCGTGCTTACATTTAAAATTTCATTATTCTACTAAAAATAGATACTGCGTTACTAATTAATTATATTGACCTATATATTCCATCAAAGTTTAAGAACCATAAATAAAATGATTGAATCTCAACTCAATGCATATTTTTCATTGGTGTGAGCCATACGCTGATTATAAGAGGACAGAAACAATTTGATTTTAATTTGTAAAAATTTATGTGCAAATAATCTAATCAAATTGTAGAAATATGAAATACGCAACGTGGATAAGTAGTATTTCGCCAAAATAAACATTTAAGAGTTCAAAATTGCAAGGTATATGGGTTTTTTAATTTAATTATAAAAAGTGCATGGAGTACTGATTTAAGTTATCAACATAGGAGATCATCAATATTTTTTTTCATAACTAATGCTACATTCGACAGTGATAAAGTGCTACATTCGACAGTGATAAAATTAGGAATTTGACAGCGTGTGTATTTTTTGACATTGGAATCGCATGGGTACATCGCCCAACTCCAGAAATACGAGCAGCTTAGTTACGCTAATTAATGCTCAACCAAACTGTACGTGCCACTTCGAATTAGGATTTCATAAAAATAATCCCACGATTGGATGAGTTTGCTACTTATATTTGGATAGAGACTACCAATTTGATTAAGCAATCTCATAAATTTTGTCACACTTTGGCCGGACATATATGGATATGAGTTTTAAAAAATGTTATAAAAATTGAGTGGAAAAAGTTAGTGGAATGTGAGTCTACTTTTATATACTATGAGGGTGTTCGGTTTGCAAGATTGTATCTGAGATTAAATTTGTTGTATATATATTTGGTTCATGAGATTCAATCTATCTTGCAAACCGAACACCACCTATTAGTTTTATAATAAAATGCGAGTGAGAATAAGTTGGTGTAATAAGTTGGTAATATGAAGTATACTACCAAAAGTGGTAAAAAATGAAATGTGACAAATTTTGTGGGAATGAGGGAGTAAATTCTAAAATAATGAAAAAAAATATTTCAAAACTAAACTTAAATTTGAAATGACAACAGTTTTATTATTTTGAATCTATATTAATTATTAAACATATCATAAGTAAAATTAATATTATTTTCATTAGTTTTTTAAGTTCATATATGTAGATTATTGTTGAATGACATCGATATTCAAAATATTATTGTGACGCTCCGCCTTCATCGCGTCATTATATTTTAAGTCGTTATTAAAAAACATTGAATGTTTAGCCTAATATCATGTTTATTATATTATAGAATTAATGAAATATATAATAAAGACGACATTCGGCTATAGTTATGGAAATAGCAAATGATATGGATCACATCATCGAATGTAAGAGTAGCTTTGACCCGTTCACTTTTCCATTTGTAATTATCAAGAGTCCTAAAACTTGGCACTTGGCAGAAATGAGTACTGTGGACTACAGAAATGAAAATAGGTTTTCAGTGAATTATCCATGTTTTCCATGAACGTGGCCCACATTACACCTTGATGGAAATTTATTTTCTATGTGAAAGGTCAATAAAAACCCTTTCTCTTTTGGGGGATGCCCATCAAAAAGGAGGGCATAATAGTAAAGTCCGCCCAATTCACGGTACATTGTTCGATACAGAAATCAAATAACGGATTTGAAAACCTCTCTATTATCATATCATGTAAACTGAACAATGGAAAATGTGTAGATATCTTTCTGTTTCTTTTACAAACGGGTTAGAATATTTGAAATGGCAAAGGATACAGATTATCAAATGATAAAAAAGGATAAATATTTATTGAAATTCTCTCCCAATAATGAATTTCATAGAATTCATTAATCATTAAACAATTATTAAATTTGGGCATATTCAACGAGATCGCCTATTCATAAGTGTTTATTGAAAATTCTTATCGCAGACAAATACAAGAGTTCATTATTCAACCTACGTACCCTTTTGGTAGCCAACTTCAAAAAGCTTTGGCCGCAATTGTTCTAAAGGTCTGTCAAATCAGGTATCCGCGGATACCTCAAATCAGGTATCCGCGGATACCTGATCCGAAAATTTCCCAAAATCTAGTACCCGATAGGCAGATACCCAATCCAAATTTATTTCTTAAATATTAACCACACACTTTTAGAAATACAAAATTAATACAAACTAGAAGGGAAGGGAGGCGTGTCCTGCATGCAGTAACTAGTAACAATAAACCTAATACTTAATTACTTAAAAGTTTTAAAATTGGAGTTAATATATTAATACATTATTATTATTTTAAAACTCTATGACTATGAGGTCAGGTTTGTTCATATAGTCTTATTCAACTTTATTATAAGTCCTTCTGTCCTTGTTAACATTTCATGAAGAGGTCAATGCTTCCGTTTCAATTCCCTACACGGGTGGTACTCCTAGGAACTTTTCCTCTTTTGTTGAGCTCTATAATTTAATTTGTATTGACACATGTTTATTACTCCAGTTACTAGTACAAATCTACAAGCAAGAAAACTCCTACCATAAAAATATTACACACAGTTAAGAACTTAAGAAATTATCCATTCAGAATTTATCAATTAGTTATTCATTCCATAAAGAAAACAAGCAACAGAAATGGACTTATTTGCCGAACTGGGATCGGGCCGGGTCAACCCTAAAGGCTGCGCCGAAAATGAAAATGAATAAAGTTATGTACATACACATTTATATTTCCCTCTGTCATTCCATAAAAAGAAAAAAAGTCAAAATTTAAATCAAAGCCATTTCATGATATTGACCTAACTATAACCTATTAGTAATATTTTTATAGTGTTGGATGTGGACCATGGACTCCACGTCTCTGGTGATGGAGCCCTTAAATACAGAGCTTTCCATTCACCTTTGCAACAAAGCTACTCTCACGTGGTTAGTGTTGCGCCGCCTTGAGTGGAGCATTTGGCCGGAGACATGTTTGATGTTGTTCCTAAAGCTGATGCTGCTTTTCTCATGATTTTTACACTCGACCTTGATTTCTACATTAACTAAATTCTAATTAAAAAATGATAAACACTACTACAAATTAACTCTGATTAATATATATCGAAATTGTAAGATAGTGAAATAGAAGTTAATACAATATTCCGTAATCTTTTCTATGTATCAAATATACTGATATTTGGGTAAAATATATTTAGACGGTGCTACACGATTTGAATGCATAGATATTGAGAAAATGAAAGGAGACAATAAAGGCGAAGGTAATGATCATGAGTACAGCAATGTGCGGCTAGCGTTGGACATGGTGATGTTGGCTCACACCTCAGGGAAGGAGAGGACTTTGAAGGAGTCATCTAACAAAAATATTTTCTGCATAATGTATAAATATAGACTCAAAAAAGCTCTACTCTAACAAACAAGTTGAATATAAATAAGTTATTCCCTCAGTCCGTAAAATAGGAGTGGGTAGGTACAGTATATCTAATCATGCTATATTTAAAATTTCATTATTCAACTAGAAATAGATACTATGTGAGTAATTAATTATTTTGACCTATATATTCCATCAAATTTAAGAACCATAAATAAAATGATTGAATCTCAACTCAATGCATATTTTTCATTGGTGTGAGCCATACACTGATTATACGAGGACAGAAACAATTTGGAAGAGAACCTGAATTTTTGTTAATTGTATGCAAACGTGACAAATTCAGGTCAATGATGTGTGTGACCATATTACCTGCAGGTCAAGTAAATCCACGTCAACTTATTATTTTACAAAAACG
This sequence comes from Salvia hispanica, assembly GCF_023119035.1. Classification (NCBI taxonomy): domain Eukaryota; kingdom Viridiplantae; phylum Streptophyta; class Magnoliopsida; order Lamiales; family Lamiaceae; genus Salvia; species Salvia hispanica. The sequence continues at coordinate 41,109,207 of NC_062970.1, read as the reverse complement.
CCAGACAAGCCAAGTCATCTTCATTTTTTAACATACCAAGGTCTAATATTGCTTAAACTAAAAATCAAATTTTGAGTATTTGATTTTAAATTTCAAAGATTGTGAGTAAAATCAAAATTCGTCCAAACTTGTGTGTTTTATGACGATATATAGTTTTTGTCCACACAAACTCAAAATTTCTAATACCTCTGCGCCCAAAGAAATGTATGTGTACTTCAACTTTGAAATAGGAATAGTAAGAAAATAACAGGATTAACTGTAGTAAGCAACAGCACATGCACTTTCTTGAATATTCATCATGAAATATCTAGTTTTACTTGTACATGTTTATGATAAATAGTCACATTCCATTAATCATTACATTCATATTTTAATTATATAAAGTCTAAAAATAGGATCAGTCCATATTCCACTAATATTTAATCCAATTTAGTTTGCATTTCCTAAAGGGATTATAAACGCTAAAATCACGAATTACATTGGCAAATTTTTGCTATTTGCCGTAAACTCAAGTTTTTTAGGTTCGTTAGTAATATTGTTTGGGCATTGCCCGATGTTTATACCAAAAAAATTGTGTTATAAATTCCATCTAAATAGATAATTAAGAATGGAATTTAATTGCAACGAATTGTGTAAATGTAAAATGAATCAAAATCAATGGAAGATATGCATGAGTATTTAATATCTGTGAGTTTCGTAGTTAATCCGGGGATTTATTTTAATCTTTGGGTTTTTTGGAATTATTCGTGAGTTACGTAATTGATAGTATAACTTCAAACATGCATAGATTAGTAAGCGGCCCCTCTGGTCAACTCTCGAGTAGCGTTTTTGATGTTTGAAAAACGCAATTGATTTTGCGATGGATTATTTAGACAGCGACAGGCGACAGCGGTCTCCTCTCCCTTCTGTCACACGTCGTTTTAGTACCCTGATGAGTGATGATACACATGCCTTCCCAATTTGTGTTGGAAGTTTGCGATAACCACATGACCAAATGAACTCATAGTTAGGTTGGTGATTGTGAACAATCAAAATTTTAATATTTTAAAAGTAGTGTAGCTATAGCTTTTAATAATTCTATTTCCTTTAACTATTAGTAGTATTACTCCCCTTAGCCAGCCATTAGAAAGTCTTGTTTGAATTTGACACCAATTTTAAGAAATACTAATAAAAAAAGAGTTACTGGAATATGAAGTCTACCTACCAGGGATGGAACTAGAAAAAATAAATTAGCCGGAACTGAAATTTCATATATAATAATATTAAAAAATAATTTATAATATATACTCCATTATTCAATTTATTGTTTTGTCATGTGCTATTGTGATTTGATGAAGACAGATAAAAGTAGATTTCGTTAATTGAAAATATTTTTTTCAAAGAAAAATTTCATGATTTCAACTTAATCACAATTGGTTTGGTGGAGAGAGGATCGAACGCATGCTTGAAAATTGAAATAGAGGAGAAAGCAGTGCAGTTCAAACATACTCCAAGTTTGCCACATCAATAGTAGAAAGAGGGAGTCAACAAAAGGGCTGTTAGCAAGAAAAAAAGAAAGTTTCTAAAATTCATCGTTGAGTTATACGGGAATAAGGGATGGATAGAGCATCTTTATGAAAGCATTCACAATAATCCAGTAGGACTCGAACTCGGGTGAAACTGAAACACTTCCCACTAGAGCAATATTGAGGCAATTTATGAAAGTATTCACACTTCTAATAAATTGGCATAGTCACAAATTATAAGGGATGGATGAAGTACTGTATCTTCTAAAATGGCATGTGGACCCTCAAAATCTAATAAATTTATTTAAAATGCGATTATGAACCCCTACACAACTATAGAAATGGTGTTTCTTCTAAATATTTCACCGACACTTCAAAAAGCGTTCTCATTGGCGGTGTGCAAAAAAATGACGCAAATAATAAGCGTTGGTAAATTAAATTGGAGACGCTTTTTTAAAAAGCACCCCCAAATGCTTAGAGACACTTTTAGAAAAGCATCCCTAAATGCTTAGAAACGTTATTAAAAAGCATTCCTAAAACCACTTAGAGACTCTTTCAAAAAGAGTCCTAAACACAACTTTAATAAGGAATATCATATGATTGCAATATTAAAATATTCAAATGCTCTATTCCTTCTACAAACTTTTGTTTCTAATTTAGTTCAACACCAAGTGGTGAATCTTACTAACCAGACACTTATGCATAAATTTTCCCAGAAAGTGATTACACTGGAGTTGAATACCACCTCATGAAGAAGGCCGGCCAATACATGCAAAACATAATATAAGTAACAATGTGATATTAACATTACAAAAACCAGTAAGTATGTCTGATATTAGCATTCTTGATGAACAACAATTTGACACCTAGAGAAACAATGAAAAATTAACATCGTATTCATCACCTAAAGGAGTATTTTTATGAACATGCACATTGTTAAAAGCAACAAATGGAGTCAAGCAAGACACATACCTAATACAAATAATAATTTTGTTGAAGTCCCAATCTCCAACCCATCGACATGCTGCACACCTTTCTGTTGTCCATTTCGCACAAACAGGTGCTCTATCATGTCAAAAAATAACTAAGTTATAATTCATGCTACAGTGAATAGAGGGTTCACGGGAGATATAATAGGGTTTAGGGTTAGGGGAGAACCTTGTAGGATATAAAGTAACGTTTGCTTCAACTTGTTTGCCATTTCCGTTTACCAAGTGCATGCTTCTCAATTCGCAAGACCCAAACTTGCTAACAACTCTTTAACAGGTAAAACAATGGCAATGTTTCTTTCAGGAAATGAAAGGATATGTAAAGTGCCCAGATTAAATGAAACTAGAAAAGTAAGCAATATTTACAAATGAAGACTTGGAAAGTAAATTCCCTCAACACCACGTCAAAAAACAGTAACTTTATCAGGCGGTGCAACTTTACCATTCTTTTTCTTGTTTCTGAAACAAACATCATGATTCTCAGTAGTTAAGGTGACACAAGATTTTGAATTGCCATACAAAACTAATACAGTACTACATTAGAAAAAAACAGAGTATCTCCCCGACATCCACATCACCAATGACCCCATGATTAAACCATAATTAGAAAACAAACACAGTATCTGACCTCCATATATATGCTTGATTGTCGTTCATTTCCATGTAGATCCTTAGCAATCAACCCATGTACTCAGTTTGCTGGCTCATATCCTGATAGGAGAACAATCATTATCCACCATGTATACACATATAAACTGAACCTGGTACTCCTTTACAGCAATCATTTCTAACGTTTGACTTATAAATGTAACAATTTGCTTTGTAAATCAACCATTTAACATTGGAAATGGAGATTGTGCCATAATGGTGCCATGGATCAATCTGCTTGAAACCAAATTCAACATATTAGTTCAAATTCCCAATCAAATCAAGAAATTCTAAACAAAAAATAAATGGAATCAATTCACAGTTGAATCAATAAAAAATTCCTCTATTAGAATTGCAAACAAAAAACTTCCCGTCATTCAGAAACACTAATACAGCCTTGGGATGCTCTGACAAATTTCAGTAAAAAACAATTAGATCTACATACAAAAATCAGAGCTACATGGAACCAATAAAGATTAGATATTACATAGGTAAGTCAAGAATATCACTGAGTATAACGATGATCAAATAAACATTGGTGGAACCATACAATCATCTCCGGAATAAATGAAGGTAATAAGTACAAATTCAAAAGAAAGGAAGTAAATACACCTGATCCTGAAGCAAGTATGGTTCGAAGTCCTGCATACAAGAGGGAGACAATCATTATCCCGGCAAAGTTACATTGCAAGTTATATAACATAGGCTAAATAATTCACAAAACAAGTTGTATGAAATGTAAATAGTGTTCATATTCAGCTGAACCATGAACATTTGATCGGTAGAGTTCCTACACTGTGTCCAAACTTGATGTAGATGAGGAGTTCCACGATGCCAATAGCAAGTGAGAGCCAACAAAAAGTTCCTACATAAACTAACTTTCTGCTAACAAAGCGAGAAATCAATTAGTCCCTTGGAAACATCAAACCTTCATATTTATGATACTGAAAGTATTGAAAGTCTATAAATATGTGTATGCGTGTGTGTGAGTCAGTGAGTGTATGGGAGAGAGATCCAATAATTATAGTGGTCAGTGGTGTATGAAGATATCTGGAGGTCAAGAATAATATATACTTTTTCAGAATTTATGCTTCATAAATATATAAGCAAACATGAAATATTTTCAAGCAATTCATCTATAATGACTTCCTTCAACCAACAATGCCTCAGACTGCATAAACTGAAAGTGAGTGACGGAATTAGTTTAACATGTTAACAAAATGTTTCAGTTCAATTATCGAGTCCAAAATGAAACCTAAGAAACATATAGAAAACTTATATTGACTAAATAACGATGATCAATTGAATGGAAATAAGCATTAGATTTGGGATATTGAGGGGCGATTTGGCTAAATTAAAGTAGTAGTCGAAGGAGAAATTGTTGACATGAACATAGGGTTTACCTTGAGGAGCGGAGGAGCTGCCTCGACAGCTTCAACATCTATCTTCATGGAAACAGAGAGAGAGGCAGAGAATTCCGCCACTTGATCATTTTATCTAATTCAATAATCCTTAATCGATCAAATTGTAGAATGTTGAACAAGAAATGCAGATGATTAAATTGATTATACAAACCTGAAAGATCTACTGATGATCAAGGAGTGAATTCGCCCAAATTGAATAGGAGTGGGAGCAATGAGATTGTAGAAAAAATTTAAAGCGAGTTTGATGCTGAGCCCTTTTTAGTGAAGAAAAAGGTATGAGTCGTAACTGAGCCACCAAAAAAAAATTTAAAACGCTTTCAATTGCGTTAATTGTAACATTTCTTTTTTAATTTACAACGCTATTGCTAATCTAGTGTCTTTAGACCATCGATAAATAATTAGTTTAAATAGGCAATAGTATTCTAAAACTAATTCTATTTTTGGTTTTGGAAAAAAAAAATACCTATCTATAGGTTTACTATAAATCCAAATCCAAATTTTTTTCAAATTTTGTAAGTAAAAGAAGAATAATATAGAGAATATTTTTTTAAGTTTGAGCTTAGTGTAAATAGTTGGATAAAATCATATTTAATGTGACATTTATACTAAAATGAGCTTGAGTTTAGTGTAAATGGTTAGAGATGTTATTAGAGGAAGGATTTATGGTAGTGAATCTTGGGGCTATTTTACTTAAATTGCTTATTTTGATTTAATTACACCCAAATGTGTAGTACTACCTTCGAGTTAATTAAATTTTCATGATTAAAGCTCTTGATTTAGTTAAGTCTCAAAGTAGTTAAATTTTCCATTTTAATGTAGACCCAATGCAGTTAAATCTCATGATTAATTTAGTGCAAAGGATAACACCAAACTTTCAAGTAAGATGAAGAATTAGGATGCAAAAATTTAATAGGATAGGTGAATATCATTTTCAACAAATGTTTATTTTTAAGCCAAATTCTTTTCATCTTCGTGAGGCCGTAGCCCGTATGCGAGAAGAACAGCATGATCCAAGGCAGTATATTTTATTTGAAGAATACAAAATATGCCGAATCAAATGCGTAACACGTGTACTGATTACTGAAGCGGGTGCGCGGTAACTCATTTTGTCTCCTTCCAATAGTATTTGAGCTATTGTGGCCCGATAAGCTGATACATAAATTATCACGATGTAATAACTAGTAATGAGTAATCTAGAAAATGAAAATTATGTTAGTTTTGATTGAATTATACCAAATTATGTACATTAGTTCATAAATTTGATCAGTGCGAATGTATGATCCCATTCTCGATGTAAATCCAAATGTCGATTAGTTCATTGGATTTGAGCAATATTAGGACATAACACTCTTATAATGAATTAGATTCTTAAAATAGTCCATTGATATGAATAATAAAACATTTATATCCTACTATTAATTTGGAATCGTGACAAATCCCTAATTTAATCATATTGGCCTTGTATTATGTCAAAATGTTATAAAAATGTATTGTTTGCACGATCATTAAAACAACTAGTACTAGTGCTCTACATTTAAAATGCCTTCATTTAAACTTGAGGTCATGCCAAATTTTTATACTTTCAATTTGCCAAAAGAGTTTGTGTTGGAATAAGGAAATCAATTAATTGGAGAACAAGAAGGCAAGAGAAGAAGTTATGACAAGAATAAAGAAGGAAATCAATTATGGATTATGGAAAACCAAATAAAAAGGATATTAGTATAATTAGAATATATTTTCCATGTATAGCTAGAATTAGAGCCTATAAAAGGTTGTGTAACCATTGAGAGAATTCAACCCAAGTCATTCACAACGTAGTCTTTAAAGTTCTCCCCGTCTTTTACTTTATGCAATAGTCTTTTATTTTCCGCATTTTACTTTTCAACATGGTATCAGAGCAGGTTCGATCACATGGATCGATCGCTGTCTCTAAAAAAAAAACAAGAACAGCAAGTAAATTTGCCACAACAATTTATCCAATACTTAGGCATAGAAAAAATAGTTAGCCATCGACGATAGCAATGATGATGCTTTAGTTTAGCAATATGATATCCAATACTCTGGCGTCTCTATCCAGACTCCAGAGGGCTTCCACGCAAAAGAAATTCAGAGAGTGAGAGGAGGCTACCGGCATCAAACAGCGGCGGAGTGGGCTGTTCGACCTCGACGCGGAAGCGGACAGTGGCCAATAAGAAGAAGTTCACAGTTTGTCCGACCGAGGGGGAGAGGAAGAATGCGACCGAACAACTCCTCTCCAAATTTATGATGGTCGTGAAGGCCAAAGATGACCGATGATGAGAGGGCAAGAAAGTTGCAAAAGCACAACCCACATGTTGGTGGAGCCAGGAAAGTTGGTAGCAAGACAACCCGGAAAGGTAAAGCAATCGAAGAATTATCTGGCAGAGGGGGAGAGACAATACCCTACCGGAAGAGATGGAGTCGCCAAGAAGGTGAGAAGTAATATGTGAACACCGGTGAAGGAAAAAGAATGACACAACGAAGGTGGTCAAGAAGGTCCTCGAGAAAGAGTGATGATCATCCACTGAGGAGAGAGAGAACCGTCACACTGTTGGAGGAAGTTTGGTGCCAGAAGTGGTCACCGAGAAGAGATCCATAAGGAGAAAGGAGACTGATGGTTTCACGTCTTCATTTACAGAGAAGTAATTTTGGGCCTAATGGTTATTAGGCTCAAGAAAGAAAAGAAATGAAAATAATGGGCTCATAGTTTGAGTCGGAATGGACCGAGAATGGTCCATAGATGGCTCCTAGATACGAGCAAAAACTGTCGGAATTAACTCCTCGACATGAGTCCTAGATACGAGCTAAAACTATCTAAGATGGCTCCTAGATACGAGCTAAAACTGTCTGATGGCTCCTAGATACGAGCTAAAACTATCTAAGATGGCTCTGACATACTTGGATTTTACATGGTTTTAGAGGGTGGTTATGTATGAATTTGATCATATTTTGTCTATTATTAGACGTGTTTATATCTACTTCTCTATTGTGTTGGTATGTTGGCCATTTTGTTAAGAATGTGTAGAAAAAGGTACAAAATATGTGGATGTGCAGCAGCCTTGGTTTGAGACAATATTTACTGGATATTTTGAAGTCCAATCAGCCCCTAATGCATATCAATCTCTTCGTCTTCAAAAGAGTTTCGCGTGGGTATCTCGCACGCCTCAATCGGAGTTCGGTAGAAAAAGTTATGGCCGTTATACGAACACTGCGCTGTCTAGAAATTCCCACCCGGCCGGGTGAATTATTACCCTATAATTCCACCCGGCCGGGTGGCGTAATTATGCCTGCGAGATTCCAGAGAGTACCAAAGAAGTCCCACCCGGCCGGGTGAATTTCCAGTGGATTAATTCCACCCGGCCGGGTCCGTCATTTTGGCGTTTTTTAGAGCTGGATCGCAATTTTTTGAAGAGAAAATAAGAAGGAAGAATTAGGTCAATTCTCTTCATTCTTGACAAGCGACAAAACACACGCTCTCTTTTTGTGAAGAATTCTTGGAAGAAGATTGAAGATTCAAGCTTCAATTCCTCCGCCAATTGCGATTCGCATCATGATTTCCACTGTTTTTCCTTGTTTCTATTTGTTTTCTACCATGAACATGAGTAGCTAAACATCTTTTACGTAGAATTCTTGGTGAAGATGTATTGATTTATAGTTTTAATCCAATTGACTTCGCTTTTATCTTGCTCTTGCAATTGTTTGAATTATTCTTGTGCTTTTTCCTAACAATTGCTTGATCACCAATTGGGAGTATAGGGTTTCTTAGAATAATCGGGAGATGAAATATTTAACCTTGAAAGAAGAATTATTCACACCTTAATTCAATAAAACTCGGGAGAGTTGAGGTTTTGAGTGGGATCTTTAATCTAATCGAACTATTAGGAGTTAGGTCTAAGAATTAGAAGGGGACTTCAATTATTACACCTAATCTACGGATTTCTCACCTCGGGAGGGGGTTTAATCTATATTTTTGATTGATTCAACAATTCTGGAGACTTTAAATGGTAAATCGGTTTCAATTGGGTTAGGCTATGAGTTGTGCATCGGATCCTTGAATTCTGCATATTTCTTCATCTTTGTCTGCAACTTGTTTCTTTGTTCTCTTGTTTAAGTATTTTATTTTAATCTCTGTTTTTATATGCTTTTAGTAGTTGTTAGTTTAAAACCAAAATTCTCGATCGTCTGGATAGTAGTTGAAATTTGTTCATGGTTAGGTTAACACTAAATTGTCTCTGTGGGATACGATATACTCTTGCTTGCTTTTTGCTACGATAACCCCATACACTTGCGGGTATTATTTGGGTAAAATAAAGTTAAGTCAGGCTCCTTGATATGAGTTAAAACTGTCAAAAATGTCTCCTTGATACGAGCTAAAACTATCTAAGATAGCTCCTAAATATGAGTAAAAACTGTTTAAACAAGCTCCCGAACATGAGTTAAAACTCCTTAGACAAGCTCCTTGACACGAGTTAAAACTGCCAACAAAAAATTGAAGAGCTCCTTGACACGAGTTAAAACTGCCAACAAAAAATTGAAGAGCTCCTTGACACGAGTTAAAACCGTCAACAGAAAATTGAAGAACTCCTTGAAAACGAGTCTAAACTTACAATGATGAATGAAGAGCTCCTTGATAAGAGCCTAAACTTTCAATGAAGAAGAATTGAAGAAGCTCTATGATACGAGCATAAACTGTCAATGGAAATTGAAGAACTCTTAAATATGAGTATAAAATATTTATCAAACTAAAGATCGTGCAAGTTAAGTGTCGAAATTCCCTTCCCCATATTTGATCACCATCATTGTTTGCGCAATCAGTATTAATGTGCATATAATATAGGTTTAGGGACATATACTCTCTCTGTTCTATTGTAACATGATACATTTCTTTTTGGCACAAATTTTTGGGTAGTGATTTAGTAGAGAGAAAAAATAAGAAAGAGAAAAAAGTAAGAAAGATATAAAGTGTTGTGTTTTTTCATGAAAAAAATATCTCACTTATATTGCGACGGTCCAAAATAAAATATGTGCCACTGATAATAGACAGAGGAAGTATATACATGTATAGGAACATAATCAGAAATCCTTGATTTTTTTATATGTCCAATTTTTAATAATACCCGCAACAAAAGAACTCTTTACTTTTGGTACCCAACATAAAATAAAATAGCTTTGGACGCGACTGTTCCTAACAATCTGGCTACCACTGTATGTGCTCTCAGATTTTCTTTCATAAATTCAACATTAATTTTTATAAGTCCAATTTGACATTCCACGAGGTCAATGCTTCCCGTTCATCCCATATGCGTGGCACTCCATTACTCACATAAATGGCAATTTCCTCGACTTTTACTTTAGTAAATAAATGTTGCGTATATATTAAGTTATGACTCAACCCCTCAAATCCACAAATCGTCTCATTGTATTAATCCTTTTAAACAAAACGTTTTTAATCTTTTTGGACATTATATTTTACTAGTTGGCAACTATTCGTCCGATTCTAACTTTTGGGTTTTAACCTCCTCTTTTTAATCTTTTTACATAATTATATAATTTGTTTTTCGACTAGTTTTTAATTGGTGAAAGTAGAAAAAAAAATACTAATATATAGTATTATTTTTCAATATCTATACAATTTATCCCTTTACGCCACATACTAGATTTACCTGCCTTTTCTCTCGCACATGCTCATAACGATGGCAATGGCACCATCCCAATATTATAAACTGACATTTAGATGGGTAGGCAGGCGATTCTATCCCATAAAATTGGCTTTACGAAAAAAAAGATATAAAAACTAGTAAATCATTTGCAAAAAATCTAAAAAATTATTTATGCATTAAATAATTATATGCAGCAGTCCATATTTGTTTCCATGTGGACTGAAAGTGTTGGGCTCTCTAAGGGCTTGTTTGCTTTGTCTGATAGGCACAGTTAGTGTGCCTTTTCTGAGATTATCCTCTGTTTGGTTCAACATTTACCGTAAATGCATGGCCCAAGTTTAATGCTCAGGCCCGCCCTAAAAATGCTGATAGTGGCAGTTAGCAAATCTGCCAAAAAAGCTCTGATACATATCTTTTCTCATTTTTATAAATTATGCTTTACACACATTACCAAAATAACCCTCTCTTTGAATTTATTTTATTCAGAATTTGAGAACAAATTACCATACGATTCTCCTCCACCTGCGTGTTCTACGAGCTTCCGATGACTACTGTTGTTTGAAGAAGGTCCACCGGAACTGCACACTGACTTACACGCGACGACAAGGTTAGTATTGAGGCATTAATTTTTTTTAACGCTGAATTTGGTGCATTAATTCAGTTCATCAGCTAATTTTTTGACACAATTTGGTCCAATTCATAGGCAATCTGGGTTTCACGAATTCTAATTTCAAAATTGATTTCATGATGTATTTGGGTTCAACTAGCTATCTTGTTTGAAAGGGTGGGAACATTGTTTTGGTTTGCTAAATAGACGTAAATTGACAGGTTTATGTTTTGGTTTGATAAACTTTTGTGGTTCAGGATATTGAACTAATATACATTGTTGAAATAGTTTCAATATCATATGATGACAAGATTGTAATATTCAAGGCATATTTAATAATGACTCAATGTTGAGGAATTAAAATTTGAAAGATATCGAAATGGATTCAAATAAAAAGAGGAATTCCTATCAATATTGGAGCACTTGAAAGATTTCCTTTTTCATTATGCTCAATGGATTTACATGTTATGTAGGAATACAAAACTTGGTTATGTCAACATTTGCAACTATAATTGCCTTAGATCACCTATTTTCTCTGCAATGGGACTGTGATGCTTGATAACTCATCTGCTAATTGTGTGTTTGGAGTAGTTAAATGACCTCAACTTTTCGAAATCCACATTAAATAGCTTGTTGATTTTTGTGTTCTTTTAGCCCATCCCAAATGTTTTGTGCATTTACTCAACCTTATGAATTGTCTACAGATGAATTGTTCTGCCAAAAAGGACAAGTTTTTACATTGTATAAGTAATATTCTAATGGATCTTTAGAGAGACAAAAGGGATCACCAATGCATCAAATGGTAGCACCAAGCTTAAGAACCCTCTTCATGAGTAGAATAGTTCTCATTCGAATAATCTGGGATAAACACTCGTAAGTCATCGAACCGGAACAGTAGCTGCTGCTGTGAGAAGTCACATGATGCTGAAATCATCAAGATATTATTGTATATGGTATGGAAGAGGCAGGTATAATTCCAAAGGCTGGATGCAAATTGTAGGTACAAGAGTTCATGTAAACTAGTATTCTGAAATGCCACACCTTGTTACATAGTCATATGCAAGACATGCTTCTTCATGTTGTAAAAATTGCATTGAAAAGTTTCACTTATTTTGTTGGTAGTTTGAGTTTATCTTGTAACTCTTTCAACAGCTAAATCAACAAGTAGGAGTTTCAAGGTGCTGCTACTAAATGCTGAATTATGTTTTCTTTTTTTTGTTGAAATGTTTTTCATAAGAAAGAAGTGGGGAAAGAAAAAATTGGAGACTTTAAAAAAATATTGGAAACACATGATTATCCTCAAGTGCAGCTCATGAGTCATTTTTTTTTCGTCTGAATATGTATAGGTGTATGGTTAACATGAGTAATATGAATGGTAGAATTAAAATCAATTGATCATAACTCTAATGACATGTTCATTAGAGGGGCAAGTATTAGGGCAAATTAGGGAGACAAAAATTTCTTGAGGGTACAAGTGAAAATATACATTATTGAAGGTATAATAATCCCAAACCAAACACCTGAAATTTAACTGCATGAATTTAACTTCCAATCCAAACAGCCGTCCCAAAAATGGTGGACCATGAAACAGAAAATGCAAACCATTGCCATCCCTTTTCTTGAGAAACGGAGAATGTCAAACCAAACACGCCCTAATAGTCGTGGACAAAATATCTGTCCCGGCCCATATTTATAAAACCTGTTATCCGTTGTCATTTAGTTATAAGCGGAACTACAACTTGACACTTAGTTGTAATTTTTTTCCTTTTTTACAAAATGTCAAAATAATACTAGTAATCTAGTATGTATAAAAAAAAATAGAACTGATAATGAATCACCAACTTATATCAGCCTCCCAAGTCAAATAAAAAAAAATACTAGACATTAAGATGATTTAAAAAATAACTCGATTTACACACTCTCCCCAACACTCATCATAATGCTAAGGAAATCTAAAATCAGTAGCTAGTATCGAATCAAAATCGGCTTCAAAACAAAATCATTTTCCACATGAAAGTCTCATTTTCAATGGGTTGAAGCAACTACCACACCTTTACAAAATTCAGATCTAAAATCATATACAGGTACCTGGTTTATCTGACTACAAATCTCCAAAGTTTTATAGGAAAATGATTTCGAAAGAAAGAGGGAAAGTCGCGCGAAAAACTGCCTCAACACATGTTTTGAAATGAAGTTAAAAAATATGCTTTTACCGAGGGTTTTTCACAACCAATTTTCATAAATTAAATTCGGTTCGAGACCATAATACTATGCCATACACACTTAAAGGTAGTGAAGATGATTCGGCAAAACAAGAAACGAGCATTTGAAAAGTCACAAGTTAAAATTAGTTTGTGGGAAGATACATGGATGGATGATATGAAATTCAAAGAGCTGGGCAGTGGTGATTTTTGAAGCAAATCTAGGACTAATTTGTCTGGAACAAAGGATCATGGCAACTCCTTTTTCATAAGCGAGTTAAAAATACTTGTGGAAGGGCTCAAACAAACTTCTCCACAGTGGCATCTAATTTATAGCCACTTCTGGTGCAAGACACTCTCCCCTTAATTGGCAAACCGAAACTACAATGGAGGATGATTCATACAAATGCAAATCATCCCGAGAATTCGAAGGTCTGCACATCACCTCTGTTATCCCCTGTTTGGAAAGAAACGACTATATGTTCCGTTTAGAGAAAAAGCAAGGCGTAATATTTTCGACTATATGTTCCGTTTAGAGAAAAAGCAAGGCGTAATATTTTAATTTTGCTATTCTTAAATTTTAATGAATTTCATCTTTAATTAAAATGTGACTTGTATATAACTATATTACAAACAAAAGGAATAAAAATGAATTATTAAAATGTAAATTTTATGTAATTATATTTAAAAATAATAAATCGATGGTGAAATTCATGTATGTATAGTCTATAGTGTTAGCGAAGGCACGAGTTGTATGTTGTTTCTTAAATAATGAATGGGGTTAAAAACGTTATGAATCCAATTTTAGTAATGGTGCATTATAGATGCTCGTATCAAACAAAAGAAGAATTCATTATTCTATTCCTTCTGATTTTCACATTGATTTGACTTACTATACTATGCATTTGCGACTTTCGAATAAAACTCCTCCAAAAAAATCATTAACATATGCACATTTATATTTATATACACATAATATCCAAAGACTAATTATTTCTCTCTTTTATTTCAAAAAAAAGTCAGAAATAAAATGAAAAAACCATTAATTTCTTTATCTTAATTAATGAAGCATACATTACACAAATCTCATATTTGATCACAATATAGGGAGTTATAGTGGAATCCTGGAATCGCATTACTTTAATAACGTCACACAATCACAACTTATTGCGTATGCATTTTTACAATAGCATAATAGTTTATTTTTAAGCCAAATTGTTTTTATCTTTGTAATTCGTATATTTTATTTGAAGAATAATAGAAAATATGACGAATCAAATGCCAAACACCAGGTGCTCGGTAACTCAGTTCGCCAACTCACTATCAAACAAAAGAAGAATTCATTATTCTATTCCTTCTGATTTTTACATTGATTTGACTTACTATACTATACATTTGCGACTTTCTAATAAAACTCCTCCAAAAAAATCATTAACATATGCACATTTATATTTATATACACATAATTTCCAAAGACTAATTATTTCTCTCTTTTATTCCAAAAAAAAGTCGGAAATAAAATGAGAAAACCATTAATTTCTCTATCTTAATTAATGAAGCATACATTACACAAATCTCATATTTGATCACAATATAGGGAGTTATAGTGGAATCCTGGAATCGCATTACTTTAATAACGTCACATAATCACAACTTATTGCGTGTGCATTTTTACAATAGCATAATAGTTTATTTTTAAGCCAAATTGTTTTTATCTTTGTAATTCGTATATTTTATTTGAAGAATAATAGAAAATATGACGAATCAAATGCCAAACACCAGGTGCTCGGTAACTCAGTTCGCCAACTCACTACCGTGCCCCGATGAACTAACACATAATTATCACTATGAGTCAGCGGCGGATCCAGGTGGGGTCGCGCGGGGTCGGCCGACCCCACCGTTGGTCCATGAATGCCACCGGAAAATACCACTACTCGGTTGATCATTTTCGATCCATATTGATCCCAATCCATTATTCATTGATAATCCCAAATTAGGATAGAATCGACTAAAATAAACTCAAAAAAATAGATAGTACTGATATGTTGAGATGTGTGAGTCGATTCCATATGTTGTAAATCGATGGCAGTGTGAATATGTCATATATTTTGATTTTTGAGGTAATATGAAAATAAATGGATAAAGAAAATTGGTAGAGCACAAAATCCGAAATAAGGGAGTAGAGAGATGTCTTTTAGATACCTATGGAGCAGGTAAGTGGTAGAGCAACCAACACTAGAGATAAAGTAGTGGAGTATTCGTTTGTGCCATGTTCACCTCTAACACACAAACCACATCTCACTAGCCTTTTTCAAAGACCTAACATCTCTGCAACTCATGTCTCGTGAGTGTTTGGAACCTCTTTGATTTTTTTGCTAGATGAATTTTAAATTGAATCTTCATTTCCAACCAAATCATTTAAATTCTGCATACCAACAATTTTTTGGATATCATGTTGCAATTATTAAATTGGGCCAACAGTCGAGGAAAGCGTATACTAGCAATTCTAAAGAACGCATCAAGTAGCCATCAACATTGGCAAACCAAGAATGAGCAAATAGCTTTCTAGTAAAATAAGGTCACAAGCTCTATCACTATTAGATGCCAAAAGAAATCAAGTTAATAGCTATATATGTACCTAAAATAACCACACATATCCTGCCAATATATTCTATAAGCTCGAGAAGATTTTTCATTTCCAAGTTCCAACATAATTTGGGAGATGATGAGATGCATATAAACTATGACCTTTTTCTCTTCAACAACCAAAAACCAGTTTATTCAATCAAATAGAGTGATGGAATAAAAATCTTGCATCATCTTTGCAAAGAAATGTGTGATCATTGTATTATTTTTTGCAAAGAAATCTGGCATCCTACTTCTTATACTCACTTAGGAGGTTCCTGCCGATTCTATTGTTAACTACTCGAATTTTTACGTCTAGTGAAATCGAAAGATTTAATCAACTCTAAAGGTCTAGTGAAAACGAAAGATTTAATCATTTCTAAACTGTTTATAAAAGGACATAATTCTCGTTTTAATAAATCTGTTTTTCTCATCCCTAAGATGCAAAAAAAAAATAAAAAAAATAAAAATAAAATCCCATCTCATTCCACACAATCACCTCAATTTTTCTGTCTTCTCGCATGGGTGTTTCTCAGATTGTAACGACTAGGGTGGTGGTTACTCCAAGGATAATAGTGGAAGATTTGTAAAAATTTGGTCTCGGGATTATGGCATTTCAATTCATTTTCTGATTAATTCTAATTGATTTTTGCTATGATTGTGGCATAAGTTGTGTTAATTTGTGTTTAGCATTTCGATTGGAAAAAATGTTATATTGGATCGATTCAGGGTACTTTTAGATGCTATGTTTGTCAAAGGGTTTTAGTATGAAATTGTATCTTTCGACGTCATCATACGAACACCCTGCAAGCTGCAACAATGGATTGACTAAATCATACGATCAATAATAAAAACATGTTCAAAAACCTTGCTGTGGGGGAATAGGCCCGAGGCCCATCCGTGATTGATCCAAATGATGAATTAACCAATTGAGATGAAAAATAATTTAATTGTTCAAATAATACTATTGTTGAATGTATGTAACAAAAAATTTAAATAAAAAGTAAAAAATTCTTTTATACAAATTTAATGCAAGGTAGAGAGAATGATTAACAAAATTAACAGGCCAAATTAACAATATCGACAAAAAGAATTGCATACGAAATACAAACCAAAACATGGGGGCCCAAACAATTACTCCCTCCGTCTGCAAAAAATAGGCTTGTTTGTAGTCGACACGAGTTTTAATGAGAACTTGGTAAAATAAGAGATCAAATGTATAAAAAAATGGGTAAATTAAGACAGCCGAGGGAAAAAGAGGTAAAGTATATGTAGGCCTGAAAATTTAATCCGCAGGTTTAGGGTATTCCCGACCCAGTCCCAATACCCGACGGGTTTTGGGTACCCGAAACCCGAAATTATGGGTTCGGGTACGGGTATGGGTAGTTAATGTTAGGATTTTTTGGGTTTAGGGTACCCGAAACCCGTATTAGAGTACTCGACTAATACCCGATTAATTATGTATTTGTAGTAGTGTTAGCTACCGTCAGAGAGATGAGTCTGCACAAAGTCACGGATGAATGACAAAATGAGTAGCACTTAAGATGAATTGAATGCCATGAATATTAGTTTTTGGGTTATAAAGTTCATAGTTTACTATTTGGATTATGTTTGGTTGCTTTGACATTATTTAGATTATGTTTGGTTGCTTTGACATGTTATTGTTCTATTATCTCAATTTTTATACTTCTTTACATTCGTGTTCGGTTCATGTTGCATTATTTATGTTCTTACTTGTTATCTTTTGAAAATATATAGTAAATTAGTTATGCTTTCTTCATTTTATTTACATGTTCATTTAATGTCTTAAAAAATTATTTTAATCTCTTTTATGTTTCAATTTATACCAAAAAAAAAATATTTTAAAATTAAGTAGTGTCTATTTGTCTAATGTCTATTTTATATAATATAGAATTATAGTCAATAAATAGTATAAGTATTGTGTTATTTTTAATAGTTTCTATTCTCATCACAATTTAATTTGATGTACTCCCTCCGTCCCAAGATAAGTGACCACAAACTTTTCGGCACGGGATTTAAGGAAATGAGGTTTTGTTAGTAAAGTGGAAAGTGAATAAAGTAAGAGAGTTAGTATAGTAGAGAGAAAAAGTAATAGATAGAGTACCAGAAAAGAAAATGAATCACTTATCTTGGGACGTCCCAAAAAGGAATACGAGTCGCTTATCTTGGGACGGAGGGAGTATCATTTTATTTTTTGCATTTTCCTAATTATAGTTGCATTTGGTTCAACAACTCAATAACTACAGTCCAGTCTTGCTAAAAACAATAACATTAAGAGTCGTCAATAATTATAGTGAAGTACTTAGTACTTAATTATGATAAAAATAAACACAACAACTTAAGACTTCAGTACGCCCCCAGATAGGCCTCCACCGTGAGGTTTCTTGCCGGCGGCGGCTTGTTAACGAGGAAAATGTCCTCGATCTCCATCTTGTAGAAAAAGAAAAAGCCCACACAAAAAACGAATGAGAACCCAAATATTTCCATTTATCTGAAACAGGCCCAATACAAAAACTGATATTTTAAAAGGCCCAATTTTAATAAAAAAAGGAAGGAGCCCAAACGATATTCATTAAACAAACTTACTTAATAATAACAAACTACAATTAATCAACACTATGATTTAATAACATAATTTAAGAGGCAATACACAAGCAGTAGTAATTAATTATGAAATTACATGAAAATAAACACAACAACTTGAGACTTCAGTACGCCAGCGGATAGGCCTCCACCGTGAGGTTAGCACCACAAGCAAGAGGACAAGGAAGGGTGTCATGACGGAGAGAGAGGAGAGTGTGAGTGTGATGAGAGTGAGTGAAAGATGATAATACGTTCGAGATTTATAGTAGAATCAATGATGGCTTCTAACTTAATATGGTAGATAATGCTGATATTTTTTTATTCAAATTTTTGTGATCAGTACTTACATATTTACTTATTTAGACGGTCATTAAAGTTCCGCATGACTAAACACCTTAGATATTGAAGAATTAGATGGTGTTTAGAGGTGCATGGTTTGAAATCCGCACGAACCCTACCTTAAAAATTGAAAAGAGTTGGATAATGACTAAAAGGTGCACGGTCTAAAATCTGCACGAACCCTTCCTTAGAAATTGAAGAGTTGGATAATGACTAAAAGGTGCACGGTATGAAATCCGAACCAACGGCTGATAATCAAAAATCGTAAACACGATCCCGATTTTAATACTAACAAAAATTAGCATAATTGCAATCCATTTTATTACTTACAAAGTACAATTCAAAATTTCAATTCAATTTTTATATTACCGTGCAAATTTCAAGTCACTCTATATTACTACTATCGTTTTCAACATTGTCGAGTCATCTTCTAGAATTTAATTGAATTTTTATATTACTGTGCAGATTTCAAGTCACTCTATAGTTTTGTTGTTTTGATCGAAGATATTATATCCGTCCCACAATAAGAGTCACATTTTTGTCATTTCGGTTCGTCCAATAATAAAAGTTACGTTTCACTTTTACCATAAATAGTAAGTAGGTCTTATATTCCACTAACTAACTTTACTCACATTTTATTTTAAAATCAATATAAAAAAGTGGGTCTCATATTCCCATGAACTTTTCTAACACTATTCCTTACATTTTTAAAATTTATGGTCACGTTAAATGTGATTCATATTGTGGGACGGAGGTAGTATCAATTACCAAGTGAATATAAACGAACTCATAAATTTAATCATTGTGATTGTGACAAATACTTGAATTCAGTTATATTGTCCTTGAAACTATTTAAACTATGAGATTTAATTACTTGCGGCTTAACTAAACTCTCAGGTTTAATTAATTAGGATTATTTAAAACCAAACATTCAATTGAAAGAACCCACACAAAAAATTAATTTCAAGCTAACCCTATAATAATATCAAGCCCAATCTTTCAAATTATTTCAGCCCACACTAAATTAAATTGAAGATTCACTCAAGAGTTACTTCCCAACAATTATAGAGACTCGGCCCAACTGTCAAATATACTTTGGCCCAACCATAAAAGAATTAAACTAGGCCCACGATCCTAACTGAAGAGGGATTAAATATTTTTGAATTGATAAGGAGTAGTAGTTACTAGTTAGCATGCATCTGAGCAACACATCGTATACACTATAGAGCGGTTATTATTATAAAAATTTTGCTTTAGTTTATATTCGAGGATGATATTTTAGCCAAATTTATAGTAATAATTAAAAATACCGTCAATATTTATTCCAGCAATGAACCTTTCATGTATTTATTTTGGTTTTCTTAATTTGATTGTGTTCCACACTCCCCAATTGATTTGATTCAAATACAATAATACTTTATTATTTCTATCATCCAAAAGTATACTACATTTACCTTATTTTAAAATATACTGATTTCATTTGATGAAATATATAATCTCACACTCTATACTTATATCTCACATAATGATAGTGTAACACTCCAGTTTTTTTCGACCTTTTTGTTTGTTCTCGAAACGACGACGTTATGCATATAAAACAATTTTTCGCTTTAATTTTTTTCGTTGAGAGAATAATTTTACATTTTGAAACCCACTTTTCACGAGTCCAAGCCTTTTTATATTTAATGCTTTCTTCTTTGAACCCATCTTAAATAAAAAACCTAATCAACGAAAAGAAAATTATACATTTAACAGTCACGGCCCAATCGAAGCCACCGGAGAAGAAGAGGGCGGCAAAGCTGTTGGTGGCAAATTGAGAAGGAGATGCTGCGGCACTCGATGATGGCCAAGCTGTGCCGATTGAGAGACAGCAGCGGCAACCAGTTTCGGCAGACGGCGGTGAAACCAGGCTGAGAAGTTGAAATTGAGAATAGAGGGAGAAAGTGATTATGTGACGTGAAAATGGGAGAAGAAAATAAGGAGCTGTTAATTACTAGTATTTCAATTAGACTCATTTTGGTAGTTGGGCTACTGTACTAATATTTTATTTGGGCCAAGAGTCATTTATTTAGTTGGGCTGTCTAGTTAATTGTTTGGACCGGAGCTTTTAAGATATCTTTGCCCGGTTGAGATAAAGAAAAAGAAAAGGAGGGCGGAATTAAATCATGGGCTTTTCACTCACGTTTTTCGAGAATGGAACGAAAAGAGAAGTGAAGCATGAACTCAAGGAAAGGATTTCTCCGCGAACTCAAATGAGACATGTTACAGTAGTGTGCAACAACTATTCTGCTGGTACAAGTGGTAAAGCATTGAAGGACTTCTGACTTGTGTTTAAACCCGAGATAATGAAAAACGAAAATAGAATACTTTTGTGGTATTAAATTTATACACTAAACAATATATAAGTTCACATTTAACATTTGAAGAAAAGCAAAACGGAGTAATAAAAAGTGAAAATAAATGAAAATAAAAGCCAAAAAAGTAACGAATGACATTGTTTTAGGACATGCTTTCTGATTTTTATTTTTTATTTGGGAAGTGGGGCAGAACTGCATGATCAAGTAAACTCGTATATAGGCTGTGGAGTAATGAAAATTGGTGAACAATATTTATTACAACTATCATCATTGAATATTTATTAGCTTATAGTTTGTTTCCTACAATTGCAACGTCGTTTGGCCATTCTAGTAGTACCTTTTTAGGTAATTTTTTAAAAAAACTGTATTATTCCTATTTGTTTATATATTAATACTAGATTATTTTATTAAAGCATATATTTATTTTATTTATTATTATTATTACCTTTAAATTATTTTTCTTGCTTTTTCAATTTATTGATATGGTATTTTCATAAACAGATATTTATCATTCAATATTTGAATTCGTTCGTAATTTTTTTTACACTAGCTCATAAACATAGTATTCCATTATTTATAACTCAAGAGTTATTATTACAATATATCTTAAATTATTAACTACGGAGTAAATTTTTAAAATGCAATACAGTAGATATTTGTCCCGTCTATGATATGGAATGAACACGTGTCGATTCAATATGTGTTTTGCATCATCGCTGCCAATCGTCCTTCATTGTTCTACAGTTTTCGTATATTTGCTTTTTCTTGTAATTTTAGAAACTCTATTCATGCTCACAAACCACAACGTGATTGTCATCATCAATTTATTAAATACTCAATTACTATTTTTGATTTGTTACCTAATTAAGTTAGAAGACTCCTATTGCAAATATTTGTTCGATGATGGAAAAAATTCATCGTCAGTTATAACGAAATTCAAGTTAGAACCTTGTTAACTTAGAAACTTCAACTTTACCATTATCACTATATTTCTCTTAGTATACACATTACCATAATTTTCAAAAACTACCTAATTCTCTTTTTATATACCAAATGTAAAAGAAACACAATTAAAATAAAAATCATTAAGATTTATTTAACGGCCGTGATCAACACATAAATTAAACACATTTAAGAATCTATCAAAAATTATACTAGTACAAAAATCTCGATTGCATTAAATCGTAATCGGTTTTCTAACTCCAACTCTAAGTAACGCTACACACTCATGTTTTATTACAAGAGTAAGAGAAATGACTAATTAATGATACTAATTTAATTTGATTTTTTTCTGTTATATATACTCCCTTCAAATCGAGCATAGGAATACATTATTAAATTTAGTTATTCCAAGTTCAATGTCTCATTCAAGAAAGATATTTTGTCTATTAGTTATTTTTTCATGCATTGTTGTACATGAATGCAAACCGCATGAAACGAAAGGTTATGGAGGAAATGGTCCTCCGTTGCAATGTAAAAATATTTGAGTGTCCAACATTTACTATTATTCACACTGAAAAAGAATTTGAAATAAGAAATTATAGTCAAGCTTTATGGGTGACAGCTTCGAGCGTTGTACAATACTCATTTTCTATTGTAAATGCTCACTCTCTTTTTCTTTCATTTATTTTGTTTCAGTTTTTTCATTTTGTTGCTGTGTTCAGCACTATGCATGATTAATTTAGTATTCTTACCTTCAATCTGCCATTCCTTCCGTTTGTGCTATTCTTGAGACTTTGCACTGCTTTGCAGCGGAGTTATTTTTTCTTTTTCTCCCTGCATTTGAATTTCAGAATGGAGATTCATTAGTTTTTCTGTATTTTCTGAATTTGATTATACGTAAAATGTATACACTCATCTCTTATTCCAGTTTCCCATTCAATACATGTTCTTTGATTTCCATGCTTCTTGAAATTGTTTAAGATGATTCATGCAAAAAATGTTGCTGCATTCATTGACTGGAATAATAAAACTGCTCTGCAGAGGAGTAATTTTTATCTTTTTCTCCCTGCATTCAAAATTTAGAATAAAGATTTATTAGTTGTTCTGTTTCGTGCATTTGATTTTATGTAGAATGTATATACTCACCTCATATTCCTGTTTTCCATGCAATATGTGTTCTTTGGTTTCCATGCTTCTTGAAAGTGCTTAAGATGATTCCTGCAAAAAAACAAATTGCTGCATTCATACACTGAAATGATAGAACTGTAATACTAAACAAGTTGCAACATTCAATCTACCATTCGTTCCATTTGTTTTATTCTAGAGACTTTGCATTGCTCTGCAAAGGGAGACTTTGCATTGCTCTGCAAAGGAGTTATTTTTCTTTTTCTCTCTGCATTTAAAATTCAGAATGTAGATTCAATAGTTTTTCAAGAGTTTCTGTATTTGATTTTATTTAGAATTTACATACTCATCTCTTATTCCAGTTTTCCATGCAATATGTGTTCTTTAGTTTTCATGCTTCTTGAAATTGTTTAGTATTATTCCTGCATAAAAATGATGCTGCATTCATTCACTGGAATGATAAAACTGCAATACTATTATACTGAACAAGTTACAACATTAATTAACTACTACGTCCATTAAATCTTGATTGTAAATAATGGAAGTGATTGATAATTATATTACTATATTCAGAAGCAAATTCTACTATATCCAGTAAATAGCTATCTATCTTCCCTCTATGAAGAAACTAAAGAAATCAGCAAAGCTTAAAGGGTGTTAAAGTGAGCAACAGATTACATTTTGAAACAAATTCTCAAAATATGATTGAAAAAAATTTAAATACTCAAATTTGCACTGTTTTTATCAAGAATAATACGTCCAATTACATTTAGATAAGCGTTTATAAGCATTATCTCTATAAATCGTAAGGCTTTTACAGTAAATTTGTGAAGACATTTTACCTAAGGTCTGTTGATCCATTGAATATTCTGCGAATTTGGAGCGAATTAAAATTTCCAATCTTCGACCAGAACATTTCGCCCTAATTTTTGTAGGTTTGTCGACCTCCTTTGTGATATGTTGTTGTATCTGTTGTAGGCTCACAGCCAGATATTGAGAACCCCTATGTTCATCCTCTTTACCTTGAATAGTCGATAGCAACCTATTTTTGCTCCTTACATGTAAAATAATTAGTGAAATAATTAAATACTTGATAAATATTGACGATTTGTGATATTTTTTCAAATTTATGAACTGTGTTTCGATTTTACCTAAAATTGCTTCCTTCTTCGGTTGGTCGAAAATATGATTTCAACGTTGTGTGAAACGCTTCCGTTGTCGCTGGAGTGTGTAAGTTTCGTGCGCTAGCCCTGATTTTGCAATGGCAGAACCGATTAGAAGATAACGTGTCGCCGATTTTGGTGGGTGTGGGTGTGGGTGTGGGTGTGGTCGTAGACGCCAGTCTATGGCGACTTTTTCTCCGATTTGGTGGTAGAATCGGCGACCAGGGGTGCAGATCTAGGGTTTTCGTCGCTTAAGCGGCGTGTGGAAATGCAGAAAAAAGTTTATATATTTTCTTAAAATATGTTATTAGATCATAAAGTTATTTAATTAATCTGATAATTTGTAATTAGTTAATGTTAAGTGTAATGGAGTAGTATTTTGGATAAAATCGCTTGGTTTTGTAATATGTTTGATGTTTGGCTTTTCAAATGTGAGAGGCAATTTTGATTGGGCCATTTCAGAGAATTCAAGATATTTCATGTTATTTTTTTGTTGGTTTCTCTGTGGGATCTTGTGAATAATGATATGATTGGATCTGCATTGTATGTAAATTTGGGGTAATATTTTTGAACTCATTTGGCCTCTATTTTTAAAGAATTGTTACTACTATATTGCGATAATTGTAAACTATATTGGGATCCTCCTGTTTAGGGATCTATTTTTAAGAATTATTGGGCTATGTATGTTAATTATATTGGGCTATTTTATCTTTTCAATGTTATTTTTTATAGTTATATTTAAGTATGTTTGTTCTTTTTTTATTTTTAAAACAATTATAAATTATAAATTTTTAAAAATTTATGAATTACTGGATTGTTGTTTTTTAAAGTTATTTTTGTTTGCAGGTATGAATAACTATGTTTTGTTAATCAAGTGAAATCATGAACTCTTTCATCGTTCAAATTATTTGTTTTTTTTTTCGTTCTTTTAGATTCTGTTTTATATTTTTCCTTATTTGTATATTTTATTATATTTCATCTACTCATCTCCTATTTTGTTATTTCTTTTATTTAATATTGCTACACTTATACTATTTATTCAAATTGTATAAAATTGTATGCCGAATATGAGATGGTTCATTACAGTATGTTAAGGGAAGTACATTTTTTTTTTGTTCTTAATAATTATATGAATATTTTTTATACACAATTAATTATCACATTTTTTTATCATAAACACCAATGTTATTCTGTTTTTTTTTTAATTTATTCCTTCTTATTTAAGATTACTATTCGAAAATCATTTGGCCCGTGCATAGCACGGGTGTTAACAACTCTAGTAACTTTCAGTTATTAGGGTCAATAATTTTCTTATATTTAAAAAAATTAGTTCAATTTAATATTTAATATTCCATTCAATTGGTAACACATTGGATTTTGTTAATTTCTTATATTTTTAAATTCGCCCATTTTTTACCATTTTCTAATTATTTGTGTTTTATATGCAGTTTGTTCACGTACTTCGGTCACGGAAATGACCGAAAAGACATTATTATCAATACAGACCC
Source organism: Salvia hispanica (assembly GCF_023119035.1). NCBI lineage: Eukaryota > Viridiplantae > Streptophyta > Magnoliopsida > Lamiales > Lamiaceae > Salvia > Salvia hispanica. The sequence goes on along the minus strand of NC_062970.1, from coordinate 41,083,492 downwards.
ACTATTGTTGTTAGATGTCGTGAATTCTACTTACACAATTTATTTTTATGTACCGAACAAGTATCAGAATGGTGGTCTTCCTAAACCTCTAACACAAGATGTGAAGCAAGTGAAACTGCCTAAATATAAATATGTTGTAGTTAGGAGGATCCACGGTGAAATTATAGAGGAAAGCGTACTAGCACAAGTTCATATACTTAAGAGCATCTCCAATAGCAGCTAGCCGGTTTCGCGTCGCTAGCCGGTCGGCTAGCCAAACTATTGGAAACAGCTAGCCGCGAATCAACGAAGAAATCGGCTACCCTACGCCGATTTGAGGGCGCTAGCCGATGTGCTGGCCGCCATTGTGGTGTGCCGATCGGCCAGCGCCCAATTTTCGTTTTTTTTTAATATTTTTTTTTGAAAACCTATATATACACGATTTTAGTTTCATTTTCATTTGCACCACTTGTTTTAACGAGTTTTTCTCTCTCTAAATTTTCTGTACAAGAGCAATATCGAGCGATGGACAACAACAACGAGTCCAGTCCGGCGACGAGCGGATCTCAAACTCTCACGGTACCTGTGGGATCTGGATGGGGCCGAGATGGGCGGGCAGATGGGCCATGGGTTTAACGTCCCTTGGGAAACAAGTTGATGGGGATGATGGCGGGAGCGGAGGGGGGGATGCAAGGGGGATGCCGGGCGGGGGACAGGCCGGCGGCGGACATGCAACGCCGGGGTGGGGAGGTATGCCCCAGATGCAACAACAGATGATGCAGCAGGTGATGAGGATGATCTTGGTATGGCAGGGAGGGATGCAGCCCGGTATGCAGCCTGGGATGCGGGGGCCACCGGTGGGGGACACGGTCTATCGTCTCTCTCTTGATTTTTTGACGGCTTCGCCTCACACGTCGACCCAAGTGGAGATGCAGTTCATCGGGCGATGACCTTTTGTTATTGCATGAGATGGGGATCGATCTCGGGGAGCCGGACACTCCCGTTCCAGTGGGTCGGGGCGCGCCGAAGAAGAAGAAGACCAAGGGGAAGGGCAAGGTGGTCGGCGAGTCGTCGCAGCCCGCTATTCACGAAACCCCCACGCGGAGGAAGTGGATGGAGGATGAGTACGTCTGTGTGGCTAAGGCGTGGTTGTCGATTTGCGGCGATCTGCTGGTTGCGAACAACCAGTGGATCGTCAACATGTGGGCTAAGATTAGAGCAGCCTACAGGAGGAACTGCCCGCACGGAAAAGGACTACAGCGGGGAGAAGTGCCGGAAGGGGTGGGAACGCATCGGGGGGCCGCGGTCGGCCGATTTTCGGGGTTGTACACCAACGCCCTCCGCATGAAGACTAGTGGGCAGGCGAGGAGGACGCCCGAGAGGATAGCGGAGAGTCGAGTTCCCCTTGCCGGGGACTTATAAGGAGTTCACCTTCTGAGTGCTGAAGGCCTCCGAGAAGTTCCGTGCGAGGTGCGACGCTGGGTGGCCGAAGAAGCAGAGGCTGAACTATTCCGGCGATTACAGCGGCAGCAGCGGCGGATCCCACGACCTCCCCCGGATGCTTTGAGGATTTTCCGTCCCCTCCATCCTTTGCTCGTCACCCTCGCCCGGTTGGCCAAAAGCGGGCGCAACAGGCAGCAAGGGGATCCTCCCCCTATCGCCCCAGGAGGTCATCTCGGCACTCCCCCCACGCGCGTACACCTTATTTTCGCATGCAAAAACAGAGGAACGGATGTACGAGGTCTTCCAAGAGTGGAAGGCCGCAACTGACCCCACGGAGAAGAGGTTTTTCCACTTAATGCTCGAGAACATACAGGTGGATTTGGATGCCACGAGGGCACTGGTGGGGGGCTCAGACGCGGGCTCAGATACCCCAGGTGGCGACGACGAGGACGGCGGTGGCGACGACGAGGAGTAGAGAGCGGCGGGGCTCGTGTGTGGAAGCCCGTTTTTTTTTTTAAATCATGTATTTTTTTTTATCTATGTACCTTTTTTTTTTTTAATGAAATGAATGAATTTTCCCGTATATGTCTCGTAAATTTAATTCCGTAATTTAATCGTAAATTTTATTCCGTAAATGTAGTTGTTTTTGAATTATTTTTATTGCGGCTAGCCTAAGGCTAGCCTATTTGCTTAAAATGATGATGTGGCAGGTGGATTTTTAGTGTTGATAACGCGACAGGGAGAGAGAGTGGCTAGCCTGGGACTAGCCTATTGTTATTGGAGATGCTCTAAGAAACACTTGAAAAATAGTGCTTATAAACGGGCAGCGAGTGGTGATCAATTTACATATGATCAAGGCAATTGGGTACAAGGATATGAAATTCTTATTTGGTTCAACTAGTTATACAACTGAAATGTAACATACAAGAGCCCAACAAAAATAAAACTTAGAAATTCTATAATTGCAACTTTTATCTTATCGAAGACATATTTATTTCAATACTCAATTCAACTAGTTATAACGGTTTCGACCGTATATAGATTTGTCCATCCGCCGGCAATGGTGTATTTTCTAGTCACTGTCGCTGTTTTTTTTTTCACTCTCTCTCGGCTGAAATCCGATTTTGATTTCATCTTCAAATTTTTTTAATTCGTTTAGAATTTTGCACAAAAAATTGTTCTGAGTTAATGTCAGATTGTTCAAATCTTTAAGTAATGATAATTTAAACTAAATTAATTAATAAATTTCAGGTAATAATCACCAAATAAAACATTGGCATAGCTTACTTAATAAAAAAATGCACATATAATCTTTAAATACAAATAATTTATAATAAGCAATAAGTATATTATGTTAATTCTATAATTTAGACTTATTAATCAACAAACATCATAAAAAACTGTATTTTAACTTGACCTGAAAACTTTATATTAAGTATGCAATGTAATATTAAAATATTCAAATCCTCTATTCCTTCTACAAACTTTTACACTATAATGACTTTGAGTTTAGTATAAATGGTTATAGATGCTTTTAGACGAAGGATTTATGGTAGTGAATTTTGGGGCTATTTTACTTAAATTGCTTATTTTGATTTAATTACACCCAAATGTGTACTACCTTCGAGTTAATTAATTTTTCTTGATTTAGTTAAGTCTCAGAGTAGTTAAATTTCCATTTTAATTTAGACCCAATGCAGTTAAATCTCTTGATTATTTTAGTGCAAAAGGATAACACAAAACTTTCAAGTAAGATGAAGAATTAGGATGTATAACTTTAATAGGGTAGGTGAATATCATTTTCAACGTGTACTGAAGCGGGTGCGGTGTAACTCATTTTGTCAACTCGTCTCCTTCCAATAGTATTTGAGCTGTTATGATCCCATTCTCGATGTAAATCCAAATGTCGATTAATTCATTGGATTTGAGCAATATTAGGACTTAATACTCTTCTAATGAATTAGATTCCTAAAATAGTCCAATGATATGAATAATAAAACATTTGTATCCTACTATTAATTTGGAATCGTGACAAAGCCTAATTTAATCATATTGGCCTTATATTATGTCAAAATGTTATAAAAATGTATTGTTTGCACGATCATTAAAACAACTAGTACTAGTGCTCTACATTTAAAATGCCTAGGGAATTGCAATAAACCAAATTCATTTAAACTTGAGGTCATGCCAAATTTTTATACTTTCAATTTGCACGTTAAAAGGTTGCCAAACGAGTTTTTAGTCTACAAGCTTCTATCCCAAAGAAGAGGAACGTAACTACATATACCCACATCACTAACTTAAACCACTACCTACAAGTTTGTTGTAACATGTTGGAAAGAATCAATTAAAAGGAGAAGAAGATTGGTGGAGATCACGGATGATTGCTTGAGATCACGAAATTAAGGGAATTGATATATTTTCCTTTTAGTATCTAGGGCAAATCTTGCCAAGTATATACCATTTTCTAGCCTATAAAATGGCAGTGTATATTGTAATGAAAGACAGACAAGTTGAATGAATAAACACAGATCTTTCAACAAGGTACCAGAGCGCTCGTAAGAAAATCATCATAGCCCTTATACCTTTCCCGACCTAGAAGGCGGCGAATTCCAACCTGCAAAAATGTCAGACGACGAGGAGAAACCAAACATGGAGGATGCACGATTAAATATGAGGAGACCCGATACACCACAGCAACGCCCAAATCACCAGCCACAACCATCAAGAACCACCACACAACCGCCCAATCGCCGCGAATTCAAACTCGACAAATCAAAGATGTGGTGCTCACACTGCGGAAAGAACAAGCATACAAGAAAAACCTGCTTCGTCCTCATCGGAGTTCCGGAGTGGTGGGACGGGAATCAAAAGGATAAAGCTCGACTTGCAATCGGAGTTGAGGACGGAGGCGGGCTGTTCCCCCAAGGAGTGGGCAACCGGGAGGTTGCCGTCGCCCGTGGAAGAGTAGGGGACGCCGGCCAGCAGCAAGGTGGAGGCGGCAGGACTGGCGAGACGGCCGGAATTGGAGAAACGGCATTTACAGAGAGAAAAAGGGGGAGGCGCGTCAAGTGGAGGTCTCCGATTAGAGTTGAAAAACCTTGATCCGCAATTTAAATTGCTCCTTAGTCCTTTTAAAATTAATGATGCTAGAAAAATACCCCACTGCATGAATAGTATTCAATTAGGTCCCCTAAATTCCAAGTGTGTGCAATTAGGTCCCCAGAACAAGAAAATTCCAAATAGGGTCCCTAAAATTGCTGAAAACTCTTTTTTAAGTCCGAATCGTTTTGCACCTTTGGATAGTCTCCCAATTGCGTGTGTCGCCCAAAGTAAGAGTGATTCTAAGGAGAAAGGGTGGATTTTTTATTGTGGGGCGACTGATACTATGTCTTATGATAAAAATGATTTTTCTGAATATGATGAAGTTACAAAAAGCCACATACAAACCGCGGATGGGGAGTTGACTATTGTGAGTGGGAGTGGAACCATTGAGATTTCCCCAACCTTAAAGTTCAAAAATTGCCTCCATGTGCCTAAATTGTCCCATAAACTCATGTTTATTAGCCATGTGACGAAAGAATTGAACTGTACGTTACTGATGCATCCAAACTTCTGTGTATTACAGGATATCAGGACGAGGAGGATAATTGAGCGTGGCACTGAGCGGCAAGGCCTCTATTACGTGGATGAGATTGCTCAACAAGGTGGCACCGTGATGCTTGCTCACGGATCTGCCAATCAGGAAGCTTGGCCGTGGCACCGCAGACTGGGGCATCCATCCTCGGGTTATTTAAAATTGCTTTTTCCAAAGTTTTCTCAGTTTAAAGATATTACTTGCGAATCTTGTGTTTTGGCAAAGAGCCACAGACAATCGTATAGATCAAGTGATACTCGTGTTAAGACTCTTTTTTCTCTAGTGCATGCTGATGTTTGGGGTCCTGCTCCTATTATTGGTGATCATGGTTTTAGATATTTTCTTATCTTTGTAGATGATTGCACTAGATTGACTTGGGTATATTTTTTGAAAAATAAATTAGAGGTTTTTGAAAAATTTACTCATTTTTTTACAATGATTAAGACACAATTCCAAACCACTGTTAAAATCCTTAGATCTGATAATGGAAGGGAATTTGTGAATACAGAAATGACCGAGTTTTTTAAGAGGAAAGGGTTAGTCCATCAAACCACTTGTCCATACACTCCTGAACAAAATGGGGTAGTTGAGCGAAAGAATAGGATAATCCTAGAAGTCACAAGAGCCCTTTTCTTTGACTCCAATGTTCCTAGGTTTCTATGGCCCGAAGCTGTTGCTACTGCTGTTTACTTGATTAATCGACTGCCAACAAAAATATTGGGTATGAACACTCCTCTACAGACTCTTTCATCCTTAACTAATATTCCTACACCTCTCACTCTTCCGCTCAAAAATTTTGGTTGCTCAGTTTATGTACATGTGCCAAAACATGAAAGGGGAAAATTTTCTGCATGTGCATTAAAATGTGTGTTCTTGGGTTATGGGATAAATCAGAAAGGCTATCGATGATATCATCCGGGGTCTAGGAAAATTATAACAACGATGAATTGTAATTTCCTTGAAAGTGAATTCTTTTACACCAAACCTCGGGGTCAGGGGGAGAGTATTGTTCAGGGGGAGTGAAATAATTCGACCTCTCAGTGTGTCTGTGCCATATCCAAAGCCCTCGGTCGCGGAACTAACAGAGCAAGCTAGTGTAACCGCCGAGCCGGTCATGTCTGCTGTAGAGCCTCCTCAAACGCCTACGCCTGAATCTCCTCCTCCAGTGATATCCGAGGTAATTCCTGAAACTATCTCAGATAATACAGTTGTTAACCCTGACGAGTCTGGTGTAGATGAGAATGAGAATGCGGCAATTGATGGGGATACTGGCCGTTATGTACTCCCCTCAAGGATTACTCGTGGCATTCCGGCCAAAAGCTATAGTCATGAGAGGATTAGCAAAGCTAGATATTCTATGGCGAACCTGGCCAAGGCCAACTTAACGGAGATGGCTAGGGCATTTGGAGCAGCCCTGTATGACGAGGAGGAAATTCCATACACAGCTGAGGAGGCCATGAAAATTCCAAAATGGAAGGAAGCAATGCTGGTAGAGATGCGGGCCCTAATGAAGAACAACACATGGGAAGTTTGTCTGAAACCTGATTGAGTTCGAACAGTGGGTTGCAGGTGGGTTTTCACCATCAAACGAAGACCAGATGGATCGATTGAAAGGTATAAGGCGAGACTAGGAGCCAAAGGTTACACACAGACCTATGGAGTTGACTATGCAGAGACCTTCTCACCTGTTGCCAAGATGAGTACTATTCGAGTGTTACTCTCGATAGCTGCGACCAGGGGGTGGCCGTTCCATCAGTTTGACGTGACTAATGCTTTCTTACATGGGAACTTAAGAAACCAATCTATATGGAAGCACCTCCTGGATTTGCGGGGGAATTCAAAGGAGGGAAAATTTGCAAGCTGAAACGAACACTTGGGCTGAAACAGTCGCCTAGAGCTTGGTTTGGAAGGTTTACAGAGGTGATGAAGAAGTACGGGTACAAACAAAGCAATTCTGGTCACACACTGTTTCTAAAGAAGAGTGAAGGAAAGATCACATGCCTAATCATTTATGTAGACGATATGATCCTCACTGGTGATGATGAAGAGGAGATGGATCAGCTGAAGAAGAATTTATTTACAGAATTTGAAATGAAGGACTTGGGAATGCTGAAGTATTTTTTGGGTATAGAAGTGCTGAGATCGAAAAAAGGGATCTTCATCAGTCAGAGGAAGTATGTTCTTGAATTACTTACAGAAACAGGACTATTGGACTGCAAGCCAGCCGACACTCCTATGGTTCAGAATCACGATCTGCAAATAGTAGAAGGAGCTGAAGCTACCCACCGCACTCGATATCAACGTTTGGTTGGGAAATTGATATACCTATCCCACACAAGACCTGACATAGCAGTTCATGCATGCACCTCAAGTAGCTCATTGGGAAGCAGCACTGAGGATTGTTCGATATCTAAAGGGGACAGCAGGCCATGGAATTCTGTTTGAGAATCATGGACATTTGGAGATTCATGGGTTTACAGATGCTGATTGGGCGGGAAATCCAAATGACAGAAAATCGACTGCAGGATATTTCACCTTTGTAGGGGGAAATCTTGTCACATGGCGAAGCAAGAAGCAAAGGGTGGTAGCACTGTCGAGCGCTGAAGCAGAATTCCGAGGAATCAAGAGTGGATTGACAGAAATTCTATGGTTGAAGAAGTTGATGACTGAGCTGGAGTTGAACTCACAGAAATCATGTAGACTGTTTTGTGATAACAAGGCGGCGATCAGCATATTTGAGAATCCAGTCCAGCATGATCGTACTAAACACGTCGAGGTGGATCGACATTTTATCAAGGACAACATAGAATCCAAGATAGTAGAACTTCCTTTTGTGAGATCTGAAGATCAGTTGGCAAATATTATCACAAAGGCTGTTGATGCTAGAAGCTTCCATAAGGCATTGGGCAAGTTAAGAATGTGTGATCCCATTACTTAACTTGAGGGGGAGTGTTGGAAAGAATCAATTAAAAGGAGAAGAAGATTGGTGGAGATCACGGATGATTGATTGAGATCACGAAATTAAGGGAATTGATATATTTTCCTTTTAGTATCTAGGGCAAATCTTGCCAAGTATATACCATTTTCTAGCCTATAAAATGGCAGTGTATATTGTAATGAAAGACAGACAAGTTGAATGAATAAACACAGATCTTTCAACATGTATCAGAACCTGGCATTTTGCAAACCAGATGTGTGATGATGAAACTAGTACATACAACATACTCCTTATTAAATTATCTTCAACACATCCAAAGATAAGAACTGAACTAGGAAACAAGCTGGAGACAGTTATTTGATTAAGATACTCTTTCAAGTTAAGACTTTGCAATTTAAGTCTCATCATTTGGTGAATGAATAAATATGGATGCACATGCGCGTATTATTAGGCCATATTATGAATACAAAACATCACCTTTATCTTGTCTTTTCCATTTTGATCCAAATTCGGGCAGGTGAATTTTAAACACTTAATATTGGATCTTCATTTCCAACCAAATCATGTCAATTCTGCATACTAACAATTTTTTGGGATATCATAAACTAGCAATTCTAAAGAATGCATCAAGTAGCCAATCATCAACAGTGGCAAACCAGGAATGAGTAGCTTTCTAGTAAAATAAGGGCACAAGCTCTATCACTATGAGATGCCAATTAAAGGGATCAAGTTAATGACTAAGTACGTTGGTAACATATACAAGGATGAATGTCGACTAGACTTATACTATATATGCACCTAAAATAACCACACATATCCTCCCAATATATTCTATAAGCTCGAAGGTTTTACATTTCCAAGTTCCAGCATAATTTGGGAATGATGAGATGCATATAAACAATATGACCTTTTGATGCATTTTGCTTTAGTCTTTTTATCTTCAACAACCAAACCCAGTTAATTCGATCAAATAGAGATGATGGAATAAAAATCTGGCATGATCTTTGCAAACAAAAGTGTGAACATTGTATATTCCCAATTTAGTGCTTAGCCCACCCATTATAAAATACTCTATACGCCTTATAAAATAAATAAATAATATGAAAATAACATGATTTTTAATATAAATTGATAAAGCATGAGAGATAGAAAGAAAAATATTTAAAATATTGTTAAATAGAACAAAGTGTATGCCGATTTTCCAACTAAATAGATGCAATTTTTTCAATTAATTAGACTATCAATTGTTTAGAGGCAGTGAAATCTAATTGAATACGTACTAGTAAATTTTAGTACTTAAAATCTAATTGATTTTTCAGTTAGTACTTTATTTATTCAATGTTTTTAATTTAGAATTGCATATTTAGAAATTACGATACGTTTTAGATTTGTGAATTAAAAATTGATTTATTGATTTCAAAATTAGATAGTTAGAAATTTGGTTTGTGATTTGTGTGAATTTGAGGATATAGATTTATTGACCTTTGGTCATTACAATTTACAATTGGCAACTAAGAGCATTCACAGTGAGAGCCCTTCCCACCGCCTTCCCGTAGCCTTCCGGAAAGGCGGTCGGGAAGGCTCCCATTGCAGCGGTCGAGCCCTCCCGAGGAGAGAGAAAGTGCCAAAAGCACGGTTGTGGCCGAGCCTGGACGGTTTTCAGAGCCCTGTTAGATGAGAGTGAGTGAAAGAGGATAATAAGATTCGAGATTTATAGTAAAATTAATGATGGCTTCTACCTTAATATGGTAGATAACACTGGTATTTTTTTATTCAAATTCTCGTGATCAGTACTTACACATTTACTTATTTAGACTGTCATTAAAGTTCCACATGACTAAACACCTTAGATATTGAAGGATTGGATGGTGTTTAGGGGTGCATGGTCAGAAATCTGAACGAACCATACCTTAGGAATTGAAGAGTTGGATAATGACTAAAAGGTGCACGGTCTGAAATCCGAACCAACGGCCGATAGTCAAATCATAAACACAATCCCGATTTTATTACTAACAAAAATTGACATAATTGCAATCCAATTTATTCCTAACATAGTACAATTCAAAATTTTAATTAAATTTTTATATTATCGTGCGAATTTCAAGTCACTTTGTATAAACGTTTTCAACATTGTCAAGTTGTCTTCTGGAATTTAATACGTAGAATTTTTATATTACCGTGCGAATTTCAAGTCACTCTATATCATCATTTTCAACATTTTCGAGTCACCTTCTAGAATTTAATTGAATTTTATATTACTGTGCGAATTTCCCTTGCACTTTATTTCCAAACGAAAATACTGATCATTCCAAAGTCGAGATTACAACTTTACATGCGAGAGTTCGGCAATTACAAAATAACATAAGCTTCTAGTAGATCTTTGTTATACTAATAAAGGAAAGGGAAATTCGGGATGTCATATGACCTGATCGCTACTCAGCATCGAGGTAAGCCTCCACGGTGAGGTCGCGGGGAGGTGCCGACTTGCTCACGAGGAAAATAGCCTCGATCTCGAGCCTGTAGACCGAAAAAGTTTGGTTCATGCGAGGGAAGGCTGCAAACAAGCAACGAATGATCGTCAGTAAAAAAAGAAAATAAAAGAAGAAAATAAAAATAAAACCGTTGAAGGCCGGGTAGGCCTTGAACAAAGCCTTCCTGGCCCGGGCTTCGTCCTTGGAGCCGGCAGGGAGGTTGCGGAGCTGAAATTAATATAAATTAGAAGGTGACTAGGTGAGAGTGAGATATAAGAAGAACAAGTGACCATTACCTCGCCGGATAGGGTAATCTTGGAGCAAGTCGGGGACTGAGTGTCGGCGCCCTCGCAACCGTTGATGTATGCCTCCGAGACCGTGAAGCTCGCGCGGACGTCCACCGTCACTTCCCTCTCCACGGGGTCCAATGTGGAGAGGTAGAAGAGCCGGGAGCCTGTATCGTCGTCGGTGTAGGAGACCGGATACGTGAAGGGGGTGGACGTCGAAGTGTTGGTGCCTATCACGCTCCACTTGCCCTTGTTGACAAGCCACCGTGCAAACTCTGCCACGTCATCGACGTCAGGGCGGGTATCGTCGTCTGTGAAAGGTGGTGCTTAGAAGTAGCAACACCTTTTATATTATCGTGCAAATTAGGAATCAACGTATGAAAAGTTGAGGGACGACAACATAACAAGCTGAAACAGAGAAAAAAATGAGAATGTGTGTGAGATAGAAGAAAAGATAAAGAAAAATATGAGAGATATTGTACCTCGCCGGAGAGGGTGATTTTGGCGCAGGAGGGAAACTGAGCATCCTGGCCGTCGTAGTTGCCGAAGAAAATCTCACTGAAACTGAGGCTGTAATAGACGTTGTTCAGGGGCTTTGGCCGAAATAATTTGAAATTTGCACGATGCCAAAATAATTTGAAATTTGCACGATGCCAAAATAATTTGAATTTACACGATCCTCCTTGCGAATCGGGCTGATGAATTAAAATTATGCTTCTTTACAATAAAGTACAATGGATTTTTAATATTTGATCAATACTTAAAAACATAATAACACGTAATTAACAATAGACTTAATACTTAAAAACACACTAACACCTAAGTTACGAAGATAGAAAGAAAAATAAAAACTGCATATAAGGCATTGAGGTAATCTTCGACAGTGAGCATCTTGTTGACGAGGAAGATGTCGTCAACAAGTAACTTGTAGACGGCAAAGGTGTCGTTCATCTTGGGGAAAATGCCCTTGGAGTGGCATTCTGGAAATAAATTGAGGATGAGAAGGGCATGAAAGACCATAAATATTTATATGAAAAATGACTTCAAATGATATTATACACATACGTAGAGGCGTTTGGTGCATTTTTTGAAACATGAGTACCTCCAACATTCGATTAACTATACATAGGGGCTAATTTTGTAGTTCACACTACCAAATAAAGTTATAGAAGAATAATTTTAAGTTGTTTTTGTATTAAATCAACTAAAGATATTGATCTCAAAAACAGATGGTAAATTCAAATTTTATTATGTGATTCCAGATTGAACGAGACATAATTTTTCTTATCTTTTGAGGATATAATATTTTCTTTTCCAAGCATTACACCGCCGAAAAAATTTCATTGCATTATACAAGCATACATTTTTTAATAAACTTTTAACATTTTATTTCATGATAAACGCACATTAGCATAAATAAAGATAAAATTAGCCCCGTTTTTGTACAATGTAAGATATGTATGGCTAACTTCAATACATTACAAAGTAACAAAACAGTAAGTCGAAAGAGTATTATTAATATGTGTTCAAAAATTCATGCATGATGTTTAATTGACGCCGGTCGCTGTTCTTGGTCACTTAAAAGGTTAATAATATAAGACTAAATTAAGTAGAAAATTGATCTCGTTCTTGGCCTCATAAATAACATCATTCCATTATAGTTTAAACTTCGGCATAGTACGCAATTTGATAATCGGGATTGACATATTTTGAGAAACAATATATTAACTTGAGAGTTCTACAATGACGGCTAGTAAAAGAAAGAAAATGAAAGGCAATTCTGATCGGATATAACGCAATGATTTCTCGTTGATATTATGATGGAGTTCTGAAAAAATGAAAATAAAAATAATATATAGATCTTGTATTTAATTTTGTGTGTTGAATAATTGCAAATGGGTCAAGGAGGGAAAGATATATTAACTCTGAACTCGGCTAAAACTGAAACACTTAGAAAAACACACTACTCCCGCTAGAGAACTGGCACAATTTGTGAAAGCATTCACACTTCTAATATGTGGCACGGTGACATTATATTTAAAAGTGACATGTTGACCCTTAAATGTTATAAATTTATTTAAAATGCAATTACGAACCCCTACAAAACTGTAGAAAAATTGTTTCTTCTATACCAAACAACATTTTCATCCCATGCAAAAAAACGCCAAGTCTTCCACACATGCACTATATATTTAGGGCATGTTTAATAAGTTAGTAATACCAAGATAGAGAATTATATAAGAACATTTTTAATTGTTTGATATCATAGTTAAGCTTAACTCAAAGCCCAATATAAGACCAGGGCCCTATCTAATCTTACCAAAATTATAACATTAACCTTGTTTATGTATCTCACCAATTTGTCAAGTTAAACCATGTTATTTAATATACAATACAAATTTAGATAATTTCTTTTCTATCAAACAACAACGGAAAAAAATTATATCTTTGCATATCTTGACATGAAGCCCGTATTTCTTATCTTATTTTACATATCTTCTCATATCCCATCTTTTTTATCAAACGAGTCCTTATAACATCAAAATTCCATCCAAATTAATAAAAATGGAAGAAAGTAAACCTCCAAACAAAAGCTCAAGAAAAAAAGCATTTGTTGGTAACATTAAAAAAAAAAGTTGGCTCCTAACCCCCTATTACATTATACATATGGACAAAATATTTAGGAAAATTATAAAAAAAAGTAATCCACTTGTTGGCTAGTGAAATTCACCAAGAAAACTAGTACTCAATTGGAAGTAGCTTCAAAAAGCACTATTCAAAAATCACCATTCGACATGGTCATAAATTAGAAGAATAAATTAGGGAGAATAAATTAGGGATTTAGCGGCAGATTTATTAAGCGCCAAAACATAAATTAGAAGAATAAATTAGGGAGAATAAATTAGGGAGAGATACATTAAGCGCCAAAACATGTATCTCACAACCGTCCACTCCCCCACAACTCCAAGCAAATTCATGAACTCACAGTTATCTCTGATAGTATAACACAAAGAACAAGAACGAGAAGAAAATCAAGTTGAAACCTACCTCTAATTCTTGCATGGTGAGTTTTTCAGTGAAATTATTTTGAGAATGAAAAATGTAATATATTCACGGGAATGATAATCTACTGTTGCTAACGTAGCTTTTATGTTTTAATCAATTTTATTATGCAATGTGATCAATTTTAAAGTAATTTTTGTTTTATCCCCCCAGTGTTGATGAAATGATCTAAGTTTCACTATATCATTTTTTACCAGATATTGTCTTTACTTATTTTCACTCCAACGTATGAAGTTACATGTAGCTTCTAAAGGAGGGACACAGACTAAAAAAGTATTCGTTTGCATGAGGAACGGAATATGTCAGCACAAAGGTTTACAGCTAGTGAAGGTAAAAAAAAATACTTGGTTTCTATGTGATAGTAGAAAAAGAAAATCGTGTTATGTTTCGATTAAATAGTGAAACTAAATCGAATCTGACGGATTTATTTTGACGACAATAAAGAAGCTTTGAACATGTTTCCATTTTCGAATGAGGATATAAGTGTTGACATCGAAGAAGAGGAGGAAGGTAATGGGAAATCACACACTCTATTAAGCTCCTTAATATTTTAGATAATAGATTAATCATTTTTTTTTTGTGTGCTTAAAGGTAGTGCATCTGGACCTAAATCTATTGGAAAGGAAAGCAGAGGCCATACCTATATGACAAATATTTGGGGCCGCCCTCCAAATCTACCACTCATTTCTGTCGAGTATAATGAGTTTGGTCAGCCTATAGGTGGTGAAAAGAGCAAGCTTTGTCATTTCTTAGTTTCAATTGCAAGAAATGGTAATTAGTGTCCATTAGATGTTAATAATTGGCATGCCATGCCGAGGGGGAAAACGTTGAGATGCTCGAAGTCATTAAGGTAATAACATTTCAAAAGAGTGTAGATTATATAATTCATCATGTTCTTTTATCCTTCTATGCTTTTGGACTAAGTTAGTTTTCTTTAACAATGTGGCTTATCTTTTGACATGCATTGTTCTGACTTTAAAATTACTTTTATGTCTTTTATGTTTTGACATGCATTGTTCTGACTTTAAAGTAATTTTAAAGATAAGCCACTAAGTTAGCTTTCTATTTTAGTTTAATAATGTATGTCTTTGTCTAATGTAGTTACGAGTTATTGGGCAGATGTACTTATAGAGCACTTAATACATGATAAGGATAATAGAGTTTTGGAAGATCAATGGATCAAATGTCTTGCTTATTTGAATGGAGAAGTTGGAGTTAAATGAAGAAGTTGGCCTACATCGGAGTTAAATGGAGCAGTTAAATGGGTTTTGGCCTACATCGGAGTTAAATGGAGAAGTTGGAAGCATTATTTGAAAAAAACGAGTTATTGGGCAGATGTACCTATCGAGCACTTAATACATGACAAGGATGATAGAGTTTTGGAAGATCAATGGATCAAATGTCTTGCTTTCTGGAGAAGGGAAGATGCAAAGGTTTATTCTAGATTTTCTCTATGTAATGATATTTCATTCAAGCTATGAATCTACTTATCATTTTGATTTTGACTTGCTATTAGAATATAAGTAAGAGAAACCAAAAAGCTCAATCAAAGAAGTTAATGAATCAAAGAACATGACAGCCGTTATTTGTGCAAGTTAAAGACATATTGGTAATGTTTTCTTTTTTCTATGTCTAATGTTAATTGCTATAAATTTTGATGATCCTGATTATTTGTCTTATGTTGCAGTGAGTGAGTGCATAAAGTAATTTTGGTCTAACAATTGAAGAGGTATGTGCAATGTTAATTTGCTAGTAATAGTAATTTTTATTATATTACTTGTATTATGGTTTGATTTTTGAGCTCTACTCTTTTCCCATGTTCTACTTATGTTATTCACCTGATGGATCTTTATCTACTACTACTATAATTTTCTTTGTTCTTGATTAAAAAACTAAAATGTGATTTATACTTTATGCATTCATTGTAGCTACAAACTAAAATGTGATTTATACTTTGTGTATTCACTGTAGCTACTAATTATTTCTGATTCACTTATGTCTATTCAAATTAGGTACGAAAATTACTTTTCATTCAAAGTTATAGAATTTTTATTTCGGCATATGCAATAATTTAATGTAAAATTTATTTTCTTATTTGTTCAGATTTGTTTTCTTAGTCCAAAGTTTGTCATTGCCATTAATTTCACCATTTCTGTTATTTAATGTTGATGTTTCTCTTCTATATTGCAGATTTGCAGGTTGGCAGATACCCTCTGTTTTTCCGCTTGCTGTATCCATGGTATTGGCCCTCGTCTTGTTAAAACTCGGTAGTTTCTACAAGCTATATGTGTTGTGGTTGCATGTATCCGTGTGGAACATTGGAAGTGTGGCTTTCATGTAAATCTAATCTTTCATCTCACTGTTGAGAAGAGTTGTAGTCTGGATGTTTTTATGCAATCAAATTAGTTTTTTCATTGAGACAATTCAAGTTGAAGTATTATGTTTTAAATGTGTTTCCCTTTGTAGTACTATTATTTTATGCACGGAGGATTTCTATGTAAGATTAGATATTGGATTTTTATTATTCAAATTTAGCATTTTATTTAATTAGTCGTTTATGAAATTTTATTGGATGGTTAATAGCAATTTAATACTATAATTTTTTTAGATTGAAAGTGGAAATGTATTTATATATTTAATAAAGATGTAAATATAAAAATTTGAAGGACTAAATATAATTTATAGGATGAAAATACAAACTATAGCAATTTGTAGGTTAAAAGTATAAATCAAATAAATATAGGTGGGAAGTTGTAATAATATATATTTGTGGGGATTATTTGTAAATTATCGTGCATTTATATAGTGTGATTTAAAAGAGTAGTTTGTGACACTACATTTTGCTTGTTATCACATTATTTTCCTCACACTTGCAATGAGTGCCATTACACAAAAAGTGTCTAAGATAATACTCCCTCCGTCCCGGATAATTCGTTTCTGTTTTCCATTTCGGTCCGTCCCACATAATTTGTCCCACTTCACTTTTACCATTTTTGGTAGTGGACCCCATATTCCACTAACTCATTCCTACTCACATTTTATTATAAAACTAATATATAAAGGTAGGACCCACATTCCACTAACTTTTTCAACCCACTTTTTATTACAATTCTTAAAACCCGTGCCCGATCAAAGTGACTCGAATTATCCGGGACGGAGGGAGTAGTTTTCTAGTTGCATTTATATGTGTCTGTGAATTTTCTAGTAGTTATTTGATTTTAAATTTCAAAGATTACGTGTAAAATCAAAATTCGTCTAAACTTGTATACTTTATGACGATAGTATTTGTCCACACAAACTCAAAATTTCCAATACCTCTGCTTCCATAGAAATGTATGTGTACTTCAACTTGGAAAGTAGTAACTAAATAACAGGATTAACTGTTGTAAGCAACAACACATGCAATTTCTTTGAATATTCATCATGAAATATCTAGTTTTACTTGTATTTGTTTATGATAAATAGACTTCACATTACATTAATTATTACATTCATATTTTAATTAAATAAAGTCTAAAAATAGGATCAATCCATATTCCACTAATTTTTAAACCAATTTAGTTTACATTTCCTAAATGGATTATAAACGCTAAAATCACGAATTACATTGGCAAATTTTTGCTATTTGCCGTAAACTCAAATTTTTTATGTTCGTTAGTAATATTGTTTGGGCACTGCCCGATGTTTATACCAAAAAAATTGTGTTAAAAATTCCATCTAAATAGATAATTAAGAATGGAATTAATTTAATTGTGTGAAATGTAAAATGAATCAAAATCAAATGAAGATATGTAGAGTATTTAACATCTGTGAGTTTCGTAGTAGATCCGCGGATTTATTTTAAAAGGTTATTATTTTAATCTTTAGTTTTTTTGGAATTATTTATGAGTTACTACGTAATTGATAGTATAACTTCAAATATGCATAAATTAGTCAGCGGCCCCTCTGTTCAACGTTACTCCACCTTACCTGTTGACACATTCTCAAATGAGCATTAAATATCATTATTTGAACATTATAATATTTTCCATGTCCTATTATCATATACTAAGAAAACAAAAAAACAATGATTTTTAGTTCAATTTGGAAAAAAGACTCCATAAAAAGGGAACTTTTGTTTGTGCTTTATGAATAAGGGGTAAATGTATCTCGAGTAGCGTTTTTGATGTCTTAAAAATGCAATTGATTTGGCGAAGGATTATTTAGCAGCGACAGCGGTCCCCTCTCTCTTCTGTCCGACGTCGTTTAAGTACCCTGATGATACACACGCCTTCCCAATTTGTTTTAGAAATTTGCGATAACCGCATGACCAAATGAACTCATAGTAGAGGCAGTAGAGCATTGAAACTTGAAAAAGTTGGTGAATGCTGAACAATCAAAATTTTAATATTTTAAAAGTAGCTTTTAATATTTCTATTTCCTTTAACTATTAACAGTACTACTCCTCATTAGCAATTAGAAGTCTTATTTGAGTTTGATATCAATTTTAAGAAATACTAAAAGAAAGGGTTAGTGGACTATGAGGTCTATTTAACACAGACGGAACTAGAAAAACAAATTAATCGAATCTGAAATTTCATATATAATAATATTAAAAAATAATTTATAATATATACTCCATTATTCAATTTATTGTTGTGTCAATTTTTAAAAATCAAACCGAACTAAAAAAGAAAAGTATGCAATCAAATTTAGAAGAACTAATATTTATTTGAAATCCAAATGGATATAGAGAAATACTTTTATCCGTCCATTAAAAATAAAAATTAAATTCTATGAATATAAACAATATGACCTTTTGATGCATTTTGCTTTAGTCTTTTTATCATCAACAACCAAAACCTGTTAATTCGATCAAATAGAGATGATGGAATAAATGTGACATGATCATTGCAAAGAAATGTGTGATCATTGTATTATTTTAGGAAGAAACCAACGTAGGAAGAAAAATTGGTGTATTTATGCATATGATATAAATAATAATAACAATAAAGCGTATGAACAAAAACATAGAAATTAATCCCGTCTTTTAAACTAGTTCGTTATCTAAATATATGAAATTAGATGCCGATGTTATGACAAATAGGGCAATTGTGAATCGAGAAACAAAAGAACGTAAATAGACACAGAATTTACGTGGTTCACCAACGTTGTGTTGGCTACGTCCACGGGCAAAAACGGAGAACAAATTGTATTATGACTGCGGTTTTCAGATACAGATTGGATCTGTCAGATCTCAGATCACAGAATTATGTGCTCTACTCCCATATATATAGGCACACATGAGACAGACTGGGCCTAGGAAACATAATCCTATCCCAATTAGAAAACCTAATCCTATACAAATTCAAGGCATACTAACAAATCTACACCTTGACTTGAATTCTCCCTTGCAGACGCATCATCATAACACCAGACGAACAAACTTCTCCATTCTTGCCTCAGATTTGCCCTCCACGGGCAACTAACAGCTCATGACATTAAGCAAGTCCAAACAATGTTGGAACTTGCTCTGCGGGACCGACTTGGTGAACATATCAGCAGGATTATCAGCAGTACCTACTTTCTTCACCTCAATTCTCTTCTCATCTCTTAGAAAATGATACCTCACATCAATATGCTTAGTCTTTTCATGATGGACTTGATCCTTGGCTAAACAAATAGCGCTCTGACTGTCACAGAACACAACAGCTTGATCTTGATGTAAACCAAGATCACCAACTAGCCCTTGCAACCATATTCCCTCTTTAGCAGCTTCTGTCAATGCCATATACTCTGCTTCAGTAGTAGACAAAGTAACTGCAGCCTGCAAAGTTGCTTTCCAACTAACAACAGAACCACTAAGAGTGAAAACATAACCGGTCATAGATCTTCTACTATCGACATCTCCAGCGTAGTCAGAATCAGAATAACCAGTCACTAAACAGTGAGTATCACCTTCATAAATGAGACCAACATCAGACGTACCTCTCAAGTAACGAAAAATCCTCTTCACAGCCTGCCAGTGCTCCTTTCCAGGATTTCCCATGAACCTGCTAACAACGCTGACAACATGCGCTATATCTGGCCTAGTACAGACCATGGCGTACATCAAACTCCCTACTGCATTAGAGTATGACTCGAGACATGTACTCCTCCTCAACTTTAACTTCAACATTACGCAAATCTAGCAAAATATTATTCAAATTTTCCAGATGATTGTTTGTTAGTACAAACCTATCCCACATCGGACATTTGAGGGAAGTTGGAAGGTGTATATAATTCCTGTCCAACCCCAATTAGTTTGAGGCCTTTTGGGAGTGACCCAAAAACAAATCCGTGCGGGCTTGACCCAAAGCGGACAATATCAAACTAATGTTTGCCGACGCCGACAATCCTGACAAGTGGTATCAGAGCCAGGTTGGCGTCGGGTCTGGTCCGATTTGCGAGACCCATGTTTGAGTGGGGCCGACGATCCGTCTGAGTCGGAGCCCATTATGTGTTTCGATGTGGTCTCGGTTTGAGGGGGAGGTTTGTTAGTACAAACCTATCCCACATCGGACATTTGAGGGAAGTTGGAAGGTGTATATAATTCCTGTCCAACCCCAATTAGTTTGAGGCCTTTTGGGAGTGACCCAAAAATAAATTCTTGCGGTCTTGACCCAAAGTGGATAATATCAAACTAATGTTTGCCGACGCCGACTGACAGCCGAAATATGAAGACATGCAATATTGGAACTAAAAAGAACTTAAAAGAATAATTTGAGAATTACGATCATTTTACCCGTGCACTCATTTGACTGTAGTACCTATCTTAGTTCTAGAGTAACACTTTACAATTTTTTACTAATTTTAGTAATACTCGTATTTAAGCAAGTAAGAGAGGATTTTTAAAAAATGTTGCGGAAATTAAAGGAAATTTGGTGACATTGTTTTTTTGTTTGTGTGATTTATTATTAGTATTAAGAAATGGATGAACACGTACTAGTAGATTCTCCTAGTAGAAATAAGGAAATTATACTTGGTTTAGTAAATTCCTTCTTTATTTTAATAATTTGTGAATCTCGAGGAGATTGAACTTTTAATTAAGGATATTTATAAGAAATATACTGTATTTCGTAGGAAAAAATGTACACTTGGTACGAAAGAGATGAAAAGGGGGAGTGAGTGGATTGAGACCTAGGAGTAGGGGTGGGAATACGGGTATTCGTGGATATCCGATCCGAAAAAATCGGATACCCAAACCCGTAAATCATTGAAATATCTATCCAAAACCCGCCCCAATATATTTTCGGGTACTCCAATACCCGCTCCGGGTATCCATACCCGGCTCTTTACAAGTGTTATTAACTATTAAAAAAATTAAAATTTTATATATTAAAATAAATATAGAAATATTTAAATTGACTAATATCTTTAATGTTTCATTTATTTTAAAGTATACGATTATATTTTTGGGGATTGGTTATGCAATATGTAAGTAAAATAATAAAAGTTATGCATTTAATATAACTGTAGAAGCAACCAATAATATAATTCAAAAGTCAAAATAATTAAATAAAATATAAAAAGCATATGAGTTGGTTGCGCAATAAGTAAAAGCATTAAACAACTAAGCAAAATATAGAAGCATTCATTGCTAAACGCCTAAATCTAATTTAAAAAATGCGTTTAAATAATAAATTGGATATTCGGGTAATACCCGATACCCATTCGGGTTATCCAATATCCGAATTATCTCAAATTTCAATATCCAATCTCATACCCAATCCCATAAAATTGGATATTGGGTATCCAAAACCCTACGAGTATCGGGTCGGGTACGGGTAAATCCAATACCCGATATCCGTATTCCCACCCCTACCTAGGAGTATATAATTAATTAGTTGTGTTGTCAGTTGTGTCCCCACCCATGCTCGAGATTAATGTAATTTAATAATATAATATTGTAAATAATGTTAAAGTGCTAATCCTCGAATATGAACAAATTTTCCGGAATTAATCATATCTTTAATTTATACAAATTATACTCATTTCCTGAATACTTGAATTTGAAGTGCTGAAATATAAATAACAATATTGGAACTAATCAAACACTACAACTAAATAAGGAATTAGAAGTTAGAGGCGACTATGTAAGTTGAGTTAGATCGCTTCTTAGTTCTTAACCGAACGAAATTTATCAACCAGTTTTCGAGTTGAACATCAAGAATTCATCCAATGAATAGTATTGTAACCAATTGCAGATCACGTTGAGTGATATATACTCCCTCCGT
This sequence comes from Salvia hispanica, assembly GCF_023119035.1. NCBI lineage: Eukaryota > Viridiplantae > Streptophyta > Magnoliopsida > Lamiales > Lamiaceae > Salvia > Salvia hispanica. The sequence goes on along the minus strand of NC_062970.1, from coordinate 41,061,419 downwards.
CCTGGAGTATTAGACTCACTTCTTTTGGGCACATGATTTAAGGAATTGATATTTAAATAGTTAAAGTGGAGAGAGTAAAGTATGAGAGAGGGAAAAAGTAGGGGAAAGAAGAGAGAAAAAAGTAGGTGGAGAATAAAATAAGATAGATGTTTTTTGCTAAAAAAGGAAATGAGTCTAATATGTTGGGACATCCCAAAAAAGAAAGTTGGTCTAATACCTTGGGACGGAGGGAGTATTTGTTAGGTAAATTCATATTTTAAAAAAAAAACTTTGAGAACTAATTCTATTGTGTACCCGACACCTATCTATCAACCCAAACCAATAAGTAATAACAAATGTGAAATTATGCCTCATCTACATGACCTCGATGGCGAGTGACTTCAAAGGGTGTACCCAACTAGCATTTTATGCCTCATCTAATTGAGCATAATGAATCAAGTGATAAATTTGATTTTCGAAATTGCCATTATCATTATTATATAGTTGGGCCGACTCTTGTCTTATGGGCTTGATATGTCAATAATGGATGTAGATGATTTTTCAAAGTATAGTTTTCTAATGACATGGGAATATACGTGATGGAATATTTAGTAGGAGAATACTTTATCAGAAAAAAATTAATAATACTTGATGAATAAACTTAAATCAATCGCTTACACTTCATTTTATTAGGAGTACTATAAATTATGTGTTTCATGATATAAAATCAGTGTCATATAAAACACAACACATATATTAAATTTTATAAATTTAAACGCACCTACGTAGAAAAAGAGAATCGATTATTAAACATACTAGTAATTTTGTTAATTTGATTGTTGACAAAACTAAAATGAGTTGTATCCATGTAGACCAGAAATCACATGAAAACCACGTAATTATATTATACATATTCTAGTTCAAGATCCAATTAACTAATAATAATTGACAGTTAAGTGAATTGACAGTTAAGTGCCCGGTGAAAGGCCAAAAGTGCTCGGGAAATTGGGAAATGCTGTGCACTTCAAGTGCTCGTTATTTGCTTCCTCGGAATATTTATCCGAGCAACGATTGTGGTCGCCAAATTGGTCAACGCAACCTTGTGATCCCAAGTACGTTATCGTGCTTGGAACACTTGTGTTGAATAAAGCGAGCACCTACTCGTAGCTATGCCAAAAAATTCTATTACAAAAGCATAAAAACTACTCCATGAATTACTATTTGGGCCAATCCTGATTTTCTTCAGATCTATTAAATTGGACTTTACTTTTGTCTTCTCCACAAAATCATTTCTAATTAATATTGAAGTTCGAACATAAAGTTCGTTTGAATAAATTAAATCACGTTAAAATGTCGCACATTACGTTTAAGACGGGAATAAATGAAATAAGTTACAAAATAAGAATATATAGTAACAGCTATTTAATATAACTAATTTAGTTAAAATTAAATAGCTATTGTCAGCTAATTAGCAAAAGAAAAAGATGAAAATCGTTAATCTGGGCTTAATCAGAAATAAATCCTGTTGGGCTTATTAAACTTTTTCAGAGAGGTCGCGCCCGATTTTATTATGATAGGGTGGTCTGCTTTATATACCCTTCGTCCACGAATAAGAGTTTATTTTTCCATTTCAGTCCGTCCACGAATAAGAGTCCCGATTCATAATTATCATAAATATTAAAGAGATCTCACATTCCACTAACTCATTCCACTCATATATCATTTAAAATTAATATATATAAGTGAGACACATATTCCACTAACTTTCTTCCACCTATTTTTCTTAACATCTCTTAAAACCTACGCCATTTAAAAATAAGACTTTTAATTATGGATGGAGGGAGTATATCTCAGTATATCAATAAGTTGTGAGAAGATCGATTTAATTCATCATTTATTAGGATAAAGCCATAAGATATTTAATCGTTGATATGTTGCCAAACATTTTTTAAACTTTTTATATTTTCCATGCCAAAGTGTACTTCACAATCCACAATTCGAAGTTCATTTTCGGTCACGAAATTCTAATATTGAGAGTTGGTTGGCCAAGCCTCATACAAGAAAATAGTACTCTTCCGTTCCATAAAAATATTGCACTTTTCATTTTCGTTCGTCCTACAAAAATATATGTATTCTATTTTTAAAAAATTATATCAATTTAAGAATGTAGGTCTCACTATACAAACACTACTTTAACTATCATTCTCCTCTAGTCTCTTACTTTACCATACCAGTCGCTTATCTATTTATTATTGTATTATACCCATTATTTATATTTTTATGGGACGGAGGAAGTAGTACTACTGGTTGCTAATGCATTTTGCATTCACCAAATTTCGGTTACTCTATTTGTGTTTACGTCTATGTCATGAATCAATATATTTACTCATATTAATATTCATACCAATATAGCTTGACATTTGCTCTGGATATAAGAATCCAGCTTTAGTTGCACACACGGTTCCATTGTCAGCAAAAAATCAAATAGTATAATTATGAATCATCGTAATGTCAGTTTTCTATTAAGCTAATTACTATCTTTACTCAAACTTATTTTTCATAAACATATCTTATAATTTTTCGAAACATGGCTAAATTGATGGTCATTTTATATTAATAAAATTTGGGCATAGTCACAAATCACCTATTTATAAAATTTGTCACTTTTATTTGCACAATAATGAATCTCAATAATAATACTTGGGCATAGTCATTCAGTAAGAAGAGTATACAATTTTATTAATTATCAATCAGTTTAATCGCAATAATGAATTTCAATAGAATTAATTAAACATCAATAAGAATTTGCCAATCAATTATAAAATTTGGGAATATTCAACGAGACACCTAATTAAAAATTAATTGAAAATTCTTATCGCCAAAAAAAGAAGTTCATTATTCACCCTTTTGGTAGCCAACATCGAATAGCTTTGGCCGCGACCATTAGTATATATTAATTACATAAGTCCATCTTTACATTCCACGAGTTCAATGCCTAGTGTTCATCCACTACACGTGGCATTCCTCTATTATTTTCTGCCGAGAAAATATATAGCTCTGGAAATTTTTCTCTCTGTTGAGCTCTATAAAGTAATTTGTATCGACACATGTTGATTACTCCTACAATTCTAAAGCATGTAAACTCCTACTATAAATAATTGCACACGGTTAAGATATTAATCCCAATAAATATTCAGAATTTATCAATTAATATCCATACCATAAAAAAACAAGCAAGATAAATGGGACTTATTAATTAAAACACTGACACAGAATTTCTCTTGGAAGTTGGAACCGAACGGGGTTTGGGCCTGGTCAAGCCTAATGGATGGGTCGAAAACGAACAAAGTGGGTACCTATACTCCCTCCGTTCCACTCTAGGAGTCCCAATTGAGTTTGACACGGGCTTTAAAAATATAAAGAAAAGTTGGTGAGAAAAGATAGTGAAATGTGACTCATACTTTTTTATATTAGTTTTATAGTAATAAAATGTGGGTGGAAAATAGTCAGTGGAATGTGTGGCCTAATACCATTTATGGAATATTCCAACCAGGACTCTTAAAATGGAACACTAAAAAATGGTAAACCGGGACTCTTAAAATGGGATGGAGGGAGTAGTATTTTATATACACACATAGTAGTAATTTCCAAAGACTGCCATTCTGCTTCACTCTTTTATTCCACAAAAAGGAAAAAAAAAGTCAGAATTAAACTCAAAGCAATTTATCATTTCTTGAATTAATTACTCACTCCGTCCCGCTTTAGCATTCATTGACTTTTCTGTCCTCTTTTTATAAAAATGATAAAAAAAATAGTTATAGAGGAGAAATGGTAAATTAAGAGAGAGAATAGTCTTATCTACATTATTGTCTTTCTTACTTTACCATTTCTCCACTTTAACTATTTTTTATTATTTTTACAAAAAGAGAGCAGAAAAGTCAATGAGACTGCTAAAGCGGGACGGATGGAGTAATATATAAGAGCATCCATAATGATATGGACTAGTGGTCGAACTATAGTACGCCACATCAGCATTTTTTAGTCCGGACTATTCTCCTATAGTGGTGTGGACTAGTGTAAATGAATGAACGAAATTCTAACAAAGCATTATCATATATGAACATTTAAGAACATGTAAAAAATTGCTCCATATAAAAGCGCACACACAATGGTACACAAGCGCAAAGAATATTTGGGCATAGTCAATCAATGTGAAGAGTTTAAAACTTGAATAGAAATCAGTTTAATCGCAATAATGAATCTCAATAGATATCAGTAATCATGAATAAGAATTTATGAATCAGTAAATAAAATTTTGGCATACTCAACGAGATCGCCTAATAATAAAATTTAATTGAAAATTTTTGTCAAAAAAAAAAGAAGTCTATACTTTTGGTAGCCAACATAAAAATAACCTTTAGGCGCGAACAATCTGGCGTCCACGCTCTTAGATTTTACTAATATATATGAATTCAATGAGGTCAATGCTTCCTATTCATCCGCTACACGTGGCCCTCCATTACTCTCATAAGTAGCAATTTCCTAACTCTTACTTTTACTTTGGTAAATAAATATTGCGCATATTAAGTTATTTCCTTGTTTCCCTAACTTTGTTCTTATGACTCAACCTCTCAAATCCACAAATCGACTCATTGTTTTAATCTTTTTGGAAATTATATTTTACGATTCATCCAATTCTAATTTTGGGTTTTAACTTAGATAGCAAGTGAACAAATTAAGCTGTCCCATTTAATCACTTTACCCACACAATAAGACGTGTTTTTAAAATAACACAGTAAATAAAAATAAATAAGCATTTTAAGTAAGAAGGAAGATTGAGTACGTGGGATACAATATCACGACCTCAGTCATACCAAGTTACCATCGCTGAGGCACGAGCAATGGACCCGATGGCTCTGTTACTACACATGCCGTAAAAACTCGTATTTTAACATACCAATGATCGATCCTTCTTTACTACTGCTAATACTACTACTTAATAAGTAGTATGATCTTTATTTGATTAAAGTGTTCTACCAATTAATTTAATACTACTTCATCAAATTAATTTGTTAATACAAAAGCAACCGTATAGTTGAAGATTATAAGCTGACAAGGAAAATGATTAGAGAAATGTTATGAAATTCATATTCCTTTGAATTTAAGAAAATCAAAGATGTTACACAACACAAATCCTATGATTGTGATGGTCAATTAGCCATGGAATAGTGATACTCGATCCCATTTCAGCTGCTCTGGATTATGGCGTTTAATGTTATTTTCTGATTAATTCTTTTTTCAATTTTGGTATGGTTGTGTATGATTGTGGCACTAGTTATGTTTATTACTACTAGTGATTAACATTTGGCACTGGAATATTGAGTTCTAAGCAGACTAATTCTCCAATAGAAAATCTGTTGTGAATGTTGATCCACCGAGTCCAGAATGCCCAAAGCCAATCAATCAGCTGGAAGTGGATTCTGCTTTAGCAGATGTTTTGGTGGTTGCCATGTTCACCTCTAGACACAGAGCACAGGAACCTTACCATCTTGTGAGTGCTTGGAACGAAACCTCTTTGTATGTTTGATATGTGAATTTGGAACCTTGATACTTCCTGCATAGTAGCATGCTGAGCAATGTTCGTTATGATGGCATGCTGTGCAAAATTAAACACTATCAAAATTAATTTCCCAAAAGGTTCAACCAACTAGCCAAACCAGGAATGCAACAACAGTAGTACTCCGTCTCAGGATTCAGCTTCTTTTCCAAAGCAGAGGAACTACATCTATCCACATCTCTAACTTAATTAAGAGCTTCTGAAGCTTGTTTGATACGAGTGTCATGCATCCCGCTCTTCTCATTGCTCCATAAGAGGATGCAAAAAAGATTCTGCAAATCATATATGTAACCAAATAGAAGAAGTAGAAGATTAGAGAATATTTTTAAAAATTAGTTATGTTTGGTGTTTGGTAAGGAGGAGGGGAGCTTTTCCACCAATAGAGGACATTATTTGGAGTTACAGGATTGCATTGTTTCTCTCACTGAACTTCATTTTCTCTTGAAGGACCGTCATATTTTTATCCCATTGCTGAGCTAAAGCTTTCATTTTTTTAACACCAATTACTTGAAACAACTCAATAGGATTAGCTATGTGCGGTTGAAGAAGACATTTCCTCAACTACATCCAACCGCAACTTAAGTCCCATTTCCGTGAAATAAGATAGAAGAACCACATGATCACCCTAGGTTTTCTTGACAAGACAACACTCCTTTATGGATTTCAACCAAAAAAGTTGGATATGGAAATACCACTGGATCATACATGGATTTCTTGACAAAAATAATAGTACTCCACTACATGGAATTTAAGAGAAAGTGAGCTTCTAGAGTGTTAAAAAATGAATGTGTCTCATACTGGGGCTTCAGTTGCTGGGGAAGAAGACATTTGCTATTTCCATCACCATTTCCGTGAAGGAAGATATACAAAAAGAGGCACATGATCACCATGCACATAAATGAAATACTATTTCCGTTGAAAGAACAAAACCAGACTGAGATTCAAGATATATGGCACTTAAATTTGAAGAATCCATCAACATCATGAGTCATTTAGTCGAACTCCATCCATCCATATACTTTTATAAGATTAGGACTTTCTCAGTTGACAAAAATACCATATACTAGTAATTAAGAAAAGCAACTTGGTAATGCAAGAAAATGCAAATCATTTTTCTCTTCTTTATGTCTTTTTGATGAACTATATAAACTTTTCTACAAAAACCAAGAGAAGCACTTAAAGTGCCAAGGATTTGAAAATAAGACACAGGATCCAATGAACTATGTGAGTAGCATACCAGCCTCTCAAGTTCTTCATCTATCATGGGATTGAAGTCATATTGACTTTGGATTTTTGAGATCCTATAGAGACAAATAATTCAGGACATATTGATATTGTTGGAAATAGAATACGAGAGTCTAAAGATTGTGGGAAAGAATAACTTTAGGGTCTCAAGGGAATATATCATTATTATGGTAGAGTCCCAAGTTTATGAGTCCCTAGACACTTTACTTCCCTAGTCCTATAAATAGAGACGTAGAATGTATTTCAAATAAGAATTCAAATCAATTAAAATGTAGTCTTCAAGAGTTCTTGAGTTTTATTTTCCGCATTTTATTTTTCAACATGGTATCAGAGCAGGTTTGATCCCTCAAGGATCGATCTGTCTCTATAAAAAAAAAAAAAAAAAAAAAAAAAAAGAACAAAACCCTCCCAAATATACAGCCGAGAATCTGCCCAAATAAACCAAGTGAAAAATTGATCTTAAACTACTACTCCCTCCGTCCCGGCTAAGATGACACATTGCGTAGCCGGCACGGGATTTTAGGAGTTATTGATTAAAGTGTTTAATTGGAGAGAGAGAGAAGGTGAGTGTAGGTATTAAAGTAGAGAGATGAAGATAGATGGATATTTTAATATGAGTGAGAAAAAGTGGTTGAGTGTATTAATAGGAGAGAGAAAGTTACCAAAAAAAAAGAAATGTGTCATCTTAGTTGGGACAAACTAAAAAGGAAAACAGTGTCATCTTAAGCGGGACGGAGGGAGTAGATTCTTACTTGTTCATAGTTCATACCAAACAGTCGTCTATGCGAGATGAGGGCGTCGATGGAGCAAGAGCATGCCACCCAGAAATTAAAGGTTCGTGGTCATCGACAACTGAGAAGAGCCGAAAACGTGGGTGCATAATGGTCGGGGAAGCGCTGACTTGAGCGAGCAAATGCCTGAAACTTGAGCGACAACAGCGCCGTGGTAGGAACAGAGACGACGAGAGGTAACGGAAGGCGATGGCAACGGCGGCGGAACCCCAACAGCGATGAACGTCGGCGATAACGAGGCTGCTGCTTTACGAACAACCGTGCGGTGGAGATGGCAGCGGCGAGAAGCAATGTTGGCGGCTAAACAGCGCTGGCAGTGGCGGTGAATCGGTTGCCCGCTGAGTAAAAAAGCAGCGGCGCTAGACGCCCAAAGCGAACACGCACGACGATGTTGTATCACTGTATAAGGAGAGAAGAAGTGACTGGATGTGTTGCAACAGCAACTGGAGCAACCCTGTTCAAGAACCATCCGGCCGAGGGGGAGAGGACTTCCACTGCCGGATAGTTCCACCCACAGCCGGGGAAGGAAAAACTGTGGAAGAAGAACTCGAAAGTCTCCACGGAGAAACCAGAAGGAGGTGGCTAGTGGAAGAGCGAGCCAGCGACCGAACAATACAATTGTCGGATGATTTCACCCATTGCCGAAGAAGGTCAGTGGAAGAGCGAAGCGGCGATCGAGCAGATGCCGTCGAGAAAGCAAGGCGTCGCTCCGGCCGATGAAGAAGCAGCTGGCTGAAGTTTACACACACCTATGAGTTGTCGGAGGAGCCGCCACAGACGGAGAAGAAGGCTGCAGAGGAGCAGCCATGGAAGAGATCGAGTATCCACCTCCGGAAGAGAAGAAAACATAGTGGCGGAGCAACCAACGTCTGTGCGGCGAGGGGGAGAGAGATAGTGTCACCACACAGCCACTGTGAAGGTCATGGTGCCGAAGAAGATCGATATGATGACAGCAGGAGTGGCGGTGAATAGTCTATAGCATCAAGTTGCTTCGACTGAGGAGAGTCTTCGAAGAAAGGAAATTATTGATGGCATTGGGAAGTAGGGCCATAATAGCCGCTAGAAGAATGCCAAGAAGAGGCTGAAAGGTGAGCAACGGCACTGTCCGGCAGAGGGGAAGAATTAGACTGCCGGGCGATTCCAGCATTGATGGAGAAGGCGGCAGCAGTGAATAGGTCTCTGGTGGTTGCTGATGGTGCAGCATCGCATAGCCACAGTCAAGAGAAGAAACAAGGCGTTCAACGGTTACTCGGCAGGGGTGGCGCGTCTTGACAGTCTGTCACTGAGAAGGAACCCATAAAAGAAAAAGGAGGCTGATGGCGTTAGTCTTCTTTCTGCAAGGTTTCCAAAAAGGAGTAGTAATTTGGGCCTGGTGGTTATTGGACTCGAGAAGGAAAATAAATGAAAATAATGGGCTCATAGTTTGAGTTGGAATGGGCCGGAAATGGTCCTTAAATTCAGTCCAAAGACTAGAGGGCTCCTCGACATGAGTAAAAACTGTCTAAGAAGGCTCCCGGACATGAGTAAAAACTGTCTAAGATGGCTCCTAATGGCACGAGCTAAAACTGCCGAAGATGGCTCTAGACACGAGCTAAACTGTCAACAAAAAAAAAATTGAAGAACTCCTTGATACGAGTATGAACTATCAATGATGAATTGAAAAAAGCTCTATGATACGAGTATAAACTGTCAATGAAAAATGAATAACTCCTAAATACGAGTATAAACTATTTATCAAAGTGAAGATCGTGCAAGTTAAGTTTCGAAAAACTCGATACTTGACTTGAGGGGGAGTGTTGGGAATAGAATATGAGAGTCTCAAGATTGTGGGAAAGAGTAACTTTAGGGTCTCAAGGGAATATGTCATTGTTATGGTAGAGTCTCAAGTTTATAAGTCTCTAGACACTTTACTTCCATAGTCCTATAAATAGAGATGTAGAATGTATTTCAAATAAGAATTTAAATCAATCAAAATGTAGTCTTCAAGAGTTCTTGAGTTTTATTTTCCGCAGTTTATTTTTCAACATATATGATGTGCATCATAAATCAAGACCCAAAAACAACCTCCAATATGATTTCTTTTATACCCTCATGTTGTACATTGTCCATCACGCAGAGTTGGGACTCCTAATTGTGATAAATAGAGGAAAAATAAAAATTATACCAGAATCATCCTAATGTCTCGCAGAAGCATGGAGTACTTTTTTTTTTTTTAATCTTTTAATGTACCTTGAGGTGAAACTATAAGAATAGTTCAACTGAACCTAGATAGTTTTTTATAAAAATCTATGTTGTGAAGTTCAATAAAATCAGGTGCTAATACATGCTAAGCTAAATTAAAAGTGACTGTACATATGCATATAAAAAAGTATACATCTTCGGCTAGCAATGTTGATTCACATTTATCCATATAAATTTTCTAATGCACTTAGACATTAGGTTTATGATCTTGCTTATTTATATGACATTAGCACTTCCAATCTGAACATAAATATTGAAAATAGAAGTTTTACAGATGCTGTAGCGAATGGTGTACTATCAAAATTCAAAGAGCGTCCATCGATTTAGTCAAATGAATCATGTAGTATGTATTAAAAATGTAGTTTGCGCATCATGAATATATCAATACAAAAGTGTGTAGCTTATTTGATAGTCCACTTTCTCAAACTTTGATAAAGTAAAGGCAACAGTGTGTAGCTTGTTTGTTATTTCTTTTAACATGAAAAATTGTTAAACTCGAGAAATATAAGTTAGTATAAAATGTGGAACAACAAAATTATGTGCTCTCCTATTGTTCGACAAAATGCACACAAATAATTTTTACACATAAAACAGAAAACAGAATAAGCGTTTTTCAAGTACTACAAAGGAAGAGTGTGTGCGAGGGAGCCGATATTTGTGTGCATACCTTGTAAGTTTATGTCTCACATATGTGACATGTGATAAAATCTTAAATAGAATTGGATATTTAATATAATACATTAACTTGGTATACGACACATTTTTCCCTAATTAATTATTGTTATTGGGACGTTTCCTAATCATATGATTAATTAGTCAATTAATGGTAATTCACAATATGATTCCTATGGCTAACAAGGAAATTGAGGTTATATATAATTATATATGGCCGATTGTTAGTTGACTAATATATAGTCACTGATTTGGAAATAATATATTTCCTATCATATATTAAGGAAAGGAATATATAAGTAAGGAATAATGTTTGTGATTTACGTGAGACTTGAGAATCAAGTTTATGATTATGAATAAATTATTTTGGGCCTCTTTGATAGAAAGGGCTTTTAGGGTTTGATAATTAGGGTTTGTCCTCTCTCTGCCTATAAATACAAGTGTGGTGATCACATCAAATCACACACATCAAGAGAACACATAAATGAGGGAAAGAGAGAGAAACAAATCCTTGGAGTTGGAGTTACGCCACTACGCCAAAGAAAGTCCGGGGAAGTTCGTCTCCTCCTTCCTCAATCGCTTCCGCTATGGATCGCCAAGGTATGTTTCGATCCTATTATGTTTATGGTTGTACGTGAAATACATGTTGTTGAAGATCTTGCTTTATTTATATTCAATTATGTATTCTTGAATATATGATGATAAATAATGTCCAACATACCCCAACAAAATTATGTGCTCTCCGTAACAATCCTGTTTCAAAACACTTCTTTATTTACTAGTACTACTACAATCTTTATTTATTTAGCTATTTTTCTTTTTTTGGTTTAGCTACTGCTGTCGCGGTGACGGCGTGGAGGAGCTGGTCGGTTTCCACGCCGTCACCGCGGGAGATCTGGAGCAACAGTAGACGTGAGGTGGAGATCAGGCGTCTATGGTGCAGATCTGGGCTAACTGAGGTGGAGATCAGGCACTGACTCGGCAGTTACAGCCTTTAACTCAGCGAACACGGTGAGATCTTTCCGTACTTGTGTTTTGCTTAGTTTATGGCAGATCTAGGTTCTAAGATATATGTATTTCGTGTTTGGTGTAGATCGGAGCAGATCCGGCGCCAATATAAAAGGTATTGTCTCATGCTTCTTTCAATCGTCTGTGTTTTTGCTCTGATTACTTGTTTCCATGTTTTCTCATAATTTTATTTTAAATTTGCTTATTTCCTATAATTAATAGAAAGTCCAGCATATATTATTGGATCCATCTAATTGTTCCGAAATATTTCGTACGACCAAAAAATGCTATCTTTATATTTATATACTCCTTGTTTAAACAAACTTAGAATACCAAAATGGATATAGATGAGTATTAATTTGCGTGACCATGCATTGCTGCCTCTTGTTTTATTGTGTGGTTTGTAGTCGTCTTCGAAGTGTTACTTATAAAATATGATGTACTTGCATGTCTTTAGCAAACACATTATCAGGCAAATTTGAGGGGGTATTTTCTGTACCGACGGGTCTGCCACCAGCCCGCCAATGGGACCACAAGATTCATCTTCCGTCATCAGTTAAGCCTATCAATGTCAGACCATATCGCTACCCATACTTTCAGAAGACAGAAATCGAAAAGCAGGTCCGAGAGATGCTCGCCCAGGGTGTAATTCAGCAGAGCACGAGCCCATTCTCCTCCCCCGTTTTGCTGGTCCGCAAGAAGGACGGCACTTTCCGCTTTTGTGTCGATTACCGTGCTCTTAATGCTGCAACAACACCAGATCATTTTCCGATCCCTATGGCGGATGAACTGTTCGACGAGCTACATGCTGCAAGAATTTTTTCTAAACTTGATCTCCATTCAGGATACCACCAGATTCGTATGCATATCGATGACATTCATAAGACAGCATTCCGTACCCATGACGGACATTTTGAATTTCTGGTTATGCCATTCGGCCTCACCAACGCACCCTCGACTTTCCAGGCTGCGATGAATAGTATATTTCAGCCATTATTGCGCAAATCTGTCATCGTCTTTTTTGACGATATTTTGGTGTTCAGTGGATCGATGGAGGAACATATCCAGCATTTGCGCCGGGTTCTTGGCATTCTGCAGGAAAATTCCTTCTTCCTTAAGCAGTCTAAGTGTGCTTTCGGGGTTGCGACTATCGATTATTTGGGTCACATTATCTCGGCGGGCCAGTTGCGAGCAGACCCAGCGAAAATCGAGGCGATGGTGGCATGGCCTGTTCCTTCGACGATCAAGCAACTTCGCGGATTTTTGGGTTTGACAGGATATTATCGTCGGTTTGTCAAGGACTACTCGCTTATCGCAGCGCCCCTTACAGAACTATTGAAAAAAGATGCATTTATTTGGTCGGACGCCGCGACCGCAAGTTTTGAAGCGCTGAAATCAGCCATGACTTCCACACCCGTTTTCGCCTGCCGGATTTTTCCCTTCCTTTTGTGCTCGAAACAGATGCCTCTGATTTTGGGGTAGGTGCGGTCCTTATGCAGCAAGGCCACCCGATCGTGTTCTTCAGCAAAAAGATGGGTTCCCGCCGTCGTTTAGCTTCTACTTATCATAAAGAACTATACGCTATTGTGGAGGCGGTGCAGAAATGGAGACAGTATCTCCTTGGTCGCGATTTCATTATACGAAGCGATCAACGAAGTCTTAAAGAGCTCCTTTCTCAGGTCGTACAGACTCCCTATCAGCAATTTTATGTGAGGAAGTTAATGGGTTTCAAGTTTACAATCGAGTACAAGTCCGGCGCAGCAAATAAGGTAGCAGACGCTTTGTCTCGCAAGGGTGAGGAACCACGAGCTGGGCTGCCTCAGCTATTTGAGCTTTATACTCGACCGATTCCAGCGGTTCTCGAGACTGTCCGCGCCGATAACACAGCCCTTCCTGACCTCGTTCGTTTGCATGAGGATGTGGCTGCCGGTGTGGCCCCACACCACATTTCGGTCACGGATGGCCTTCTTTATTTTAAGAGGCGACTATTATTAAGCAGGGATTCAGCGGTTTGTCGTGCCATAATCGAAGAGTGCCACGACTCTCCGGCAGCAGGTCACCCGGGAGTTAGGCGAACGCTTGCTAGGGTGACGTCAGTTTTTTATTGGCCTGGGCTTCGGCGGGATGTGGAAGAATACGTTGCAGCTTCCTACACTTGCCAAGCAACAAAATATGTGTGCGACAAGCTGAATGGTCTCATTCAACCTTTGCCAATTCCTGACATGGTTTGGGAAGCGGCTTCAATGGATTTCATAGTTGGGCTGCCTTCTTCGTTCGGTTTCACAACAATCATGGTGGTAGTGGACCGCCTATCTAAGTATGCTCATTTCGGTGCTCTAAAGCCGGGTTTTGATGCGCGGCAGGTTGCGAAGTTGTTCGTTGAAATAGTGGTGAAACTCCACGGCTTTCCAAAGAAGCTTTTATCCGACCGAGATTCCATTTTTATGAGCGATTTTTGGAATGAACTCTTGACCTTAAGTGGGACGAAGCTTCAGTTCACAACTGCTTATCACCCGCAGACGGACGGCCAATCCGAGGTGACAAATCGTGCCTTGGAGCAGTACCTAAGAGCCTTCACTTATGAGCGTCCGAAACGTTGGTTGACTCTGCTTCCTTGGGCGGAACTTGCGCTTAATTGCAGCGTCAACTCTAGCATTGGAATGTCGCCGTTCCAAGCCTTGTATGGAAGGGAGCCTCCGAGTTTGTTCGACACTTATGCCAAGCCCTCTCACAATGCCGAAATTGCTGATCTACTTGCAGAGAGAGAAGAAACTCTCCGGACTCTGAAAATTCAGATTGCTAAGGCACAGCGCTCTATGGTGGAATTTGCAAATCGCAAACGTCGTGATGTTGAGTTCAATGTGGGGGATTCAGTTTTCCTTAAGCTCCAACCATATCGTCAACGTTCGGTGGAGAAACCTCTCTCAAATAAGCTAGCTCGCCGCTATTATGGTCCCTATGTCATTTTGGAAAGAATCGGGAAGGTGGCGTATCGTCTTCAGTTGCCTGCGGATAGTCGAATCCATGATGTGTTCCATGTGTCTCTCCTAAAATCGTTCGTCCCCAGCATTAAGGCGGTGTCAGCTTTACCAGATGAGTTCAATCGGAGTCAGCCAAATGATACTCGGATACGTGCTATAGCCAGCCGAACTGTGCTGGTCGATCGCGTGCCTCAAGAACAATGGTTGGTGCAGTGGTCCTCGGATGCGTTGTCTGACGCAAATTGGGAGGATGTGAGTTTGTTGAAGCAGCATTTTCCAGATTTACGCCTTGAGGACAAGGCGTTTCCAAAGGAGGGGGGAGTTGATACGACCATGGAGCTTGACGCACAAGTAACGCCGGATCGTACGTCGCCGGCGGCAAGGGAGGAAGAAGCTGGCGGAAGAGGACGAAGCATGAGTAGACCATCGAAGAATGATCCGCCCAAACGTGTCCAATCTCGGCCCATGAAGTATAAAGACTTCGTTACCTATTAGACCATGGATTTCCTTTAGATTTGTTTTGCTATTTTTAATTGTGATTTTCCTTTTTCTGTTGAACGTTTTTCCTTTTAAGATTGAGTCAAATCTTTTCGGGTTTTCTTCTTTATTCTTTTCCGAATCGTAAGTCCGAATCAAGCAGGGGGAATTCTATAAATTATAGAATTCCCTTAGATCGAGTCCAGAGAAATAAAGCAATAAAAAACTTTTATTTTCTCATCCCCTGTTCACGTTACCAACTTTAGGCCATTGCTAGAGTTTTTGATCAAGTTTTTCTGCAAGTTTGAGTGTTCAATTCATCAATAGGATCGCTAGTCCTATTACCATCCAAACTAATTGATGAAGTAAAATACTACACTAATGAATAGTAACTCAGGAATCAAGATTGTGATGTCAGTTGGCTTTAGGGCGCCGGATTTATTGTTTGTGCTCAACCCGGAGAATCCAACGTTTAGGAGTAAAACCTCTCTTAACACTCATTAACAAACATTATCTCTCTCCACCACATCTCGTAGTCTAACTATCCCTTTTCCCACTTGATCCCCACACCTTCGGAGATGTGGGGGATTGCTTGACATCCACGAGGTTACTTAGTTTGCCTGGTGGAGGAGTGCAAGTGCGGTTTACTCGGTGAATATCCTTACTTTTGTAACTTATCGGTACATCATAGTATGATGATATGGCCATAGGTAACCTTACTTCTTCCTCTCTCGCTTTGATTCAGAGTGGAAAAGTAGGAGCGGATGCTTAAATGAGATTAACTTTGTATGAGCTATGTCATCATAGAAAGTTAAACTTGTTTGAGCGTAGCTTCCTCCCCTTCTTTTTCACGGGTTCAAACCGCGAAAGGTAGAATTATGGTTATTCATGCCCACATCATTATACCTTATATATTCCCTAAGTTACAAAAGTATTGGGTGTTTATGGAGTAAACCTTGCTTCCCCTCTTTCACCGAGCACTGGGGCACTCCATCGATGTCAGGTCGTCCTTGACAGCTTTGATATAGGTTGTGGTGGTTTCAAGAGAATTAGAAAGGATAAAATATCAGTACCTAAATGTTACTACAAAATGATCGTAGTATAAAAAATCTAATTTGATTAAATAATTGTAGCGAAGAATTCATGATAAATGTTGCAATATTTATTCCTTGCCTAACACACAATTTATTAGTTCGTCTTGCAAAGTGTATTTAATTATTGATTGTGTTAGTTTGTGAATTTTTTTGTGTAATCTTTTCTGTTTTCTAAAATAGTTCTTAGTATAAGTGATATTATGCATGATATATACTAAACAATGCTCATCATTGGTTAGGGAATTATATAAAATGCGTGCATGCCACATATCACTCAAAAATTAAAAATCTACTTTTACTAATTCATTTTTCTAGATGCTGGGATTCTCATAATTTCTTAAAATTCTCACATTTTTTCTTAAAATTTGCTTCTGTCCTAATTAATTACTCCCTCCGTTCCGGCTAAGATGACACATTGCTTAGCCGGCGCGGGATTTTAGGAGTTATTAGTTAAAGTGTTTAATTGGAGAGAGAAGGTGGGTGTAAGTATTAAAGTACAGAGATAAAGAAAGATGAATATTTTAATAGGAGTGGAAAAAGTGGTTGAGTGTATTAATTGGAGAGAGAAAGTTACCAAAAATGAAATGTTTCATCTTAGTTGGGACAAACTAAAAAGGAAAACGTGTCATCTTAAGCGGGACGGAGGGAGTAGTAAAAAGTCCAATGTGTATGTATATAAAAGACATTTTTTTCTTGACGGACACTAAATTTTGATAATTCATTCTGTGGCATGGCTTCTATGTATGTGTGTATGCATAATTAGGTAAAAAGACAACAAGAAAGTAATGATGATATAAAATTTTTGGGCCGAAGTAATGATAATGTAAGTGTAAAAAGTAGGGTATTTATGATGTTGTTTGATAGTAGTTGAAAAGAAAGTTACGCTTTATTTTTACATGTATATGTTATTTTGTTGTTTGTATGACTAAAAATGTGATTAGTTAATAGTCCATAAAAATTAATTTAGTAATTAACTAGTGAATAAAGATAAATTGATATAAAAAATTGTATATACAAAATGACCTTCAAATTTGAATAGGATAAGACCAAATTACTTTTAATTGAATGCATCATTAATTACTTATTTTTATAACTAATTTGACCCTATTAACAATTATAAGAGGAATATTATACTATTATAATTTTCCTTATTTATATTGTTTAAAATATGTAATTGATATTCTTCTTAAAAATATTCACCATTATTAAAAAGATTCACAATAAAACTTTAAATAGAAACAATCATAAATAGTATATATCAAGATGATTTGAAGATAAATAAATTGTTTCTTTTGAAATATCTCTTGTATTATGACATATAGTATATACTCCATATTCTTAAAACTACTTATGTTTTATTTTTTAATTCTGACTTTTAATTTCACAAGTATTATATACATATTGGTAGATTTTTTAAAAGAGAAAAAATGTTCGTTTGTGAAAAAAAAATCTTTTAAATTTCTTTGTAATAATGTTTTTTTATCTTTTTAAATAATATTTTGCTAGTATATATAGTATTTATTTATTTTTATACAGTGTAATATACATTGATAAGTTTTCAAAATGAAAATTTTATATAATTAAAAGACTATTATCATTGAATGATATCACGTGGATATATGACGTTGCTATAAAATATTATAAATAATATAATAGAGGTCAGATGATGTAAGATTTGTGTAGCTCGTTCTACACTCAAATTGATAAGTTCACGAATGAAAAATCACTATAATTTCAATATTTCACTGGAATATTTTAGAATTAATTTCATAATTATTTTTGTATTACGTTAAATAATAGGGATGGTCCATTGGTAGCAACCCGTGACACCCAACATGTGGCATATGATGTGTAATCATGAGGCAAATTATGTGTAATTTTCAATTTCTACAGTACATCAAATGATAACATAATAGTGCATCAAGTGAAAACATAGAGGTAATTTGATTATGGAAAGTTGTTGCACTTGGTGCCCACCTATGCACGTGACATATTCTTCAAATGTATTAGTATATTAATTATGTTTCAAAAAATATATATATATATATATATATATATACTATATAATTATATCTTCGTTCACGTAATTTTGAGAATAGTATTAAATGACCATATATTGACTATAGAAAAAATATTTGAAATAATAAGTTTCAAATTATACCCAATCACAAATATTAAAATAATTGAAGGAAAATAATATAATATAATGTACGTAGGAGAAGCGTGGAAAAATATATACTAGCAAAATTTATCTTCAAATTATTTTTTATATAATATATTATTATATCCATTTTTAAATAAAAATATATTTAATTATCAATTGTTACTATATTTATTTTAATTCTTTTTTAACTCATTTTTTTTTATATTTTTTTTGTTAAAACAATTAAATCATAATTTAAAATATTTGTTTAAATTTCTGATAATAAAATATTTTTATTATAAAAAAATTTAAGTACAATATTATCTTAAATTTATTTAGTTGAAAGTATTATAGTCTATAGATAATAACAATTATACCCCAACTTTGTATATACTACAATTTTTAACTAATACTCTTTTAACTTGATTTACAAATTTTATTGTGCAAAACACAAGTAATTTCAATTTCTCAAATTAGATTAGTCATCCTGATTTGTAATCATGAGGCAAATTACGTGTAATTTTCAATTTCCTAATTAAGATTAGTCATCAATTCTGATTTATGTACATTACCGGGCGAATTATGGAGCAAGTTCCACAAACAAGCAAGATCGAAAAAAATTTCTTCAGAACCATAAACAAGTAGGATAAAATCCCCAATTAAACACAGTAAACTTTGATATTTCATTATTCTAAAAGGGGTTTTGTAAATAAAATCTAGACTCAGATTGATGTTCTAACATCTCACCCCTATGATGCAAATAAATAAGAAGTCCCATCTCATTCCACTCTATATTCTGTCGTCTGGCTCGGTTTTTTCTCAGATTGTAACGACTAGGATGGTGGTTACTCCAAGCATAATAGTGGAAAATTTGCAAAAATTTGATCTCGGGATTATGGCATTTCAATTCATTTTCTGATTAATTCTACTTGATTTTTGCAAGCTGCAACAATGGATTGACTATAACAATGGATTGCAAGCTGCAATATTTAATAAAAACATGTCCAAAAACCTTGCTGTGGGGAAATGGGCCCGAGGCCCATCCGTGATTGATCCAAATGATGAATTAACCAATTGAGACCGCCGCTGTAGTTCGCCTGCCTCGAGACCTCGCCTCCTCCGTTGTCCTTACTTTCTCCGTTCAGAGGCTGCACGCAGCGCCTGACCGCCTCCATTGTGGCGCTCCGTCTCTGCCTCACGGACTCCGCCGCCGACAGTCCCAACCCCCCACGAAAGCTAAGCATTTTATTTCAAAATCTTGCTCAAAGTTCGATATTTGAAAATTCAAACATTTGGTTATTGATTTCAAACTTTTAGTTTTGGGAGCAATTACCTCCGTTGAAAAAAAGTTGCAAGAATAGGGATAACTCTCTTGACTGTTGTTCTTGATTTCTGACAAAATCATATGAGCTTGATTTGTAAGAGATTGGAGGTTTAAGGAGATGAATTTGGAATGTAATCTATTGAGGTTGAAATAGGAAGTGTCGTGCTCCTTTCTCTCTTTCTCTTACTTTAGAATTTTTTATAGTGAAATGTGAAATTTGGGATGAAATTCTTTATAGGTTGTGAGAATCTGCTGGGTATAAACCGTGGTGTTGTGTAAAAGGGGTTGATTTTGGTGTAATTGGAGCAGATTGGTGAAGAACTCTTCCTTCGTCACGAGAAATCATGAAGAACTCGCCGGCTGCTGTGGCAGGGCAGTATTTTTCTTTCACAACAAGACCTTGCCGATTATCCCTACCCTCGGAAGTATTATGTACAGTGAAAGCCTACAGCATATGCTCAGTCGGAGGACAACACCAACATCTTGACTGCTGGAGTCATGGGTATTGTACAAAGTCGGGAAAGTTAGAGGTTTGCTTTTTTGTACAAATCGTTTCATTTTGCAATATATTGCTAAAGTATCTGATTCAAAAGCATTGAGAGAAAAAATTGGTTTGAAAATCTTGAATTTAAGTTGGGGATTTTGATAGGGTTTAAGCAGGCAGGGTGGATTGTCCTTGGTTTTGTAAGTCCGTAGCCGGCTGAGAGACAAAATTGATTAAATTTGGCGTGACTGCTCTATCTTTTCATATTAAGTCTTAATCGACGACGTAGTATTTCTAAACTTTTGTTTATTTGTGTCGCACAGCTGTTCAATTCGAATGGTATAATTTTGGTTGAGTTCCTCGCCCTATGGAGCGGTCATTGTAAAGCTTTGATATCTGCGTGGGAGAAGGCAGCTACACTAGCTCAGCTAACTTTTTGTTGAAGAACTTAGTGGTATTCATATCTCATTTGTTTATTAGAGCTTGATGTCACGAATAACTTACCACTATACTCATTACTTTCAACCTGATATACTATTGTATTAATGCTCATTCCGCAAGATGTTGCATTCTTAGCTGCTGTTAATCTGTTGATTGGCAATTTTATGGACTAGGGGCGTTAGAGATGTTTCTTTGGAAATAATGCATGGTCATTTGACATTAAAGAATGGAAAATATGCTGCAAGGATGCTCATTGGTTGTGCCATTAGATCTATAGTTAACACAAGTTTAATCCACTGTTTGACTTTCTGTATCTGACCCATTACATCTCCGACATGTTTATTACTCCCATAAACAAGGTTTTCTTTTGTCAATTATTTTGAAGCTTTCTAGAGATGATGAAGAAGGTGCCGAAGGTGGGAGTGCAGTGAGGGGCAGCGATGGAGCACGAGTGGCAGTGCTGTAGAGCCTGTGTTTTCTGTACGGGGACAAGAGGGCAGATAAGGAGCTCCCACAAGTGGGCTAAGTCAGAGGCCATTCTGAGGGAGTTGGCGATGCTATGACAGTGCAGATGCACGCTGATCTAGCTTCGGAGGGCGGCAGTAAGCTAAGATGCTCATAACATACTCTGACAATCTTCCCACAAGGTATGCATTTTATATATGATTGTATTTGATATGCTATATCTATACTGTTCGATTTGATGATTATCAATATTTGGTGTTTTTAGCAATCATCATCGCTCAAATCTGGCGCATTCAAAATCTCAACTGCCATTTGCTAATGATTCTTGATTTCAGACACAATAATCTGGTTTTTATTTCTGGTTGGAGGTATGAGGAGTAGGGCGATAGTATTATTATTGATTTGTGTAGCTTTTGGGTTTTCCAGTTATAAAGTAGTATAACTTAGTTGTTGTGAACTTTTACTTTTAGATGTTCTTTTATGCAAGAGCTATGATGATTTTTTATTCTTAGGATGTCATTGATATCTTCACTCTAATGGATGATTTATAGAGAGGAATTTCTCGGCAAGACCCAAAAAGAATCCTAGAGGAGATGATTATATTATGCTCTCTCTCTTTTTTTCCATCTGTATGTGTGTATATATGTTATGTAGGTGTGCGTAAAAGGGGTTTTGTGTAGAAAGGCGACAACAACGCTGGCTTCGCCAGTGGCAGATGGCAGCTTCAGACAACTGAGACCATGGCGAAGAGAAAACAGATGGCAGCTTCAGACAACTGAGACCACGGCGAAGAGAAAACAGGAGAGACTGAAAGGAGGTTGATTGATTACATGGTATATTTAATAATCTTCAAGCATGTTGATTCGCTGTCGGTGGCTGATAGTGACTGAACGCTGGACGTTGTGAAAATGTGATTGTTCTGTTTGAAAACTATACTACTCCACAAAACTATTCTAATCAACATGTTTCAATGTAACTTTAATTCTCAATTTATTTAATTTTACCTTTGTAATGGTCTAAAATAGTGATATTCGTAGTACATTTTTATATTTAAAGTCCACAAAATAATACTCAATGTTAATTTATTGAGAATGTGTAATCAGTAAGTGAAAATTCTTTGGCACGTGCATTGCACGGGTGATAACAAATGCACGGGTGATAACATTAGTGTATGTAAAATAAAAAAAGTTAAAAATTGTTTTACACAAACTTAATGCAAGGTAGAGAGAATGATTAACAAAATTACGAGGGTCAAATTAACAATATCGACCAAAAAGAATTGCATACAACCTACAAACTAAAATGGGCAGGCATCAATGGCTAATCAATTAGTAATTCAAAATTTAGATCAATTTCTAATTGTTAGACTAATCAATTAGTAATTCAAAATTGAGATCAATTTCTAATTGTTAGACGTGGAGATCTAGTGGTTGAAATAATGCTAAATGCATTATAATATAAGTTTAAATAATAATTAAATAAATTAATGGATATTAAGTCAAATCATAAATATAATAGAACTAACTACTTTCCCTCTCTTCAAAATAATCTCAAAACTTTAAATTTATGTAACTCTTCCGATTTAAATTATTTTTTTGCAAAAAATATATCAAATTAAAGATAATTTTATAAAGATTCTAACGAAATTTCAATTGCATATGTCCAACAACATTCTAATGATGAAATTAAATAATTTTTATTTCATTTTTCATGTTGATAAGCAGATTTTTATAAATAAATATATCAAACAATCTCATTATAATGCATGTACAATATCAATAAAACTGTGTTGATATTTTCTGGTACTTGTGTTGAGATTTTCATGTCATTGTGTTGAGATTTGTAATGCACTATGTTGATGTAAAAAAAAACCACGAAAGTTATAAAATGTTAACAAAATGACGATCTTACCCCTTTGTTGATATTTTACCTACTATTTATTGATATTCGTGAAGTTTAATTGTTCATGGCTTCTAACTTAATATGGTAAATAACACTAGTATTTTTTCATTCAAATTCTCGTGATCAATACTTACATATTTACTTATTTAGACAGTCATTAAACTTCCGCGTGACTAAACACCTATTGAAGAATTGGATGATGATTAGAGGAACATGGTCTGAAATCCGAACGAAACCCACCTTAGGAATTGAAGAGTTGAAATGTTGGATAATGACTAAAAGGTGCATGGTCTTAAATTCGAACAAACGGCTGATAGTCAAATTGTGATCTCGATTTTATTAGTAACAAAAATTGACATAATTACAATCCATTTTATTACTAACAAAATACAATTTAAATTTTAATTCAATTTTTATATTACCGTGCGAATTTCAAGTCACTATATATAAACGTTTTCAACATTGTCGAGTCGTCTTCTAGAATTTAATCATTTTTATATATCCGTGCGAATTTCAAATCACTCTATATCATTGTTTTCAACATTGTCGATTCTTCTTCTGGAATTTAATTAAATTTTTATACTATATCCGTGCGAATTTCAAGTCACTTTATATCGTCATTTTCAAATTGTCGAGTCGTTTTCTGGAATTTAATCAAATTTTATATTACCGTGCGAATTTCAAGTCACTCTTATTTCATCAACTTTTAATGGGTAACAATATTTTTGATGGACTTTCTTGTAAAATTTTCCGACAGGCGTAATCCGTTGATAACAATTTGACTTTACGGGACTCATAAGATTAAATTAAATCCATGCAATTAAACTCTTGATAATATCTGTGATATAGTTAGGAGAGGGACTTCTGCCAACTCTACTCAAATTAATTGCTGATATAGTTTCGTTTATTCAAATTCATTTCTCCCACACATTTGATTGCACACAAGCCACCGGGCAAATCGAGGACGCGGATCAGGAGCTCGCTGAGAGTGAAGCTCACGCGGGGTCCTTATCGGCTCTCCACCGAACTGGGTCAAGGGCGGAGAAGTAGAAGTAAGGAGACCCCTTCCTGGCGTCAATGTAGGATGCCGGGTACCCTCCTGGTACGAACATGGGGCTGTTGAACGAGATCACCCCCCACTTACCCTAGTGGACAAGCCACCGGACAAATCGAGGGACGTCATCGACGTCGGGGCGGACAGCATCGTCGGCGAAGGCGAAGCCAAAGGTGGTGCTTAGAAGTAGCACCACCATGAGGAGGAACTTCATCATAGGCGCCATTTGATCAGAGAACGAGAAAGAGAGCGAGAGAGAGAGTGAGGCGTGATGAAATGAACGTGTAAATACTAGTTTTATATGTATTCTTTAATTTATTTTGTCCTTTTTATATTTAAAGTAGTGTATAATAACACTCCCACCTCCGTCCCCTTCACGTATCTGGTCTCCTACACCGACGCCGAAACAGGCTCCCCGCTCTTGAAATTTGCACAGTAATATAAAAATTCAATTAAATTCCAGAAGACGACTCGACAATGTTGAAAACGACGATGTAGAGTGACTTGAAATTCGCACAGTAATATAAAAATTCTACGTTTTAAATTCCAGAAGACGACTCGACAATATGGAAACGTTTATACAGATTGACTTGAAATTCGCACCGTATTATAAAATGGATTGTAATAATGTCAATTTTTATTTTTCTATGTATGAATGTGTACAATAATAAGATTATATATATTTTACTAATATATGTACACGTATGTGCTTTTGTAGTACTATAAGCAGTTAAGCTTTGTATTTTTAACTATACTAATCTATCATGGAGATTTAATTTATATATATTAAAATTTATAATAAAATCTCCAAATATATATAAGAAATTACATAACTAGATTAGGGATGTTACACAAAATTATTTTAAGATTAGTTTAAATTCAAAGATTTCCTTTACTTTTAAGCCTATTTTTGGGATGTTACAATTGGTTCGGATTTCAGACCGTGCACCGTTTAGTCATTATCCAACTCTTCAATTCCTAAGGTAGGATTCGTTTGGATTTCAAAGCATCCACCTCTAAACGCCATCAAATTCTTCGATCTCCTTCAACTCATTTGTAATGTAATCAACCTCGTAAACCGAGAAATACATTAGATGTAGGCGAACGTTTGTCTAATCGATAAATCAACCTCGTATAATTTAAAATTCGAACGTTTGTTTATGTTTGAGTCAATTTAGTACTCCCTCCGTCCTACAAAAGATGTCACACTTGTGGGACGGTGCGGGATTTTAGGAGGTTTTATTTTGTATGTTAAATGGAGAGAGAAAATATAATTTTTATATTTATGTGAGAGAGAACTTTTTCCATAAATGAAAATGTGACATCTTTTGTGGGACAAACCAAAAAGGTAAGTGTGATATCTTTTGTGGGACGGAGGGGGTAATATGTTAGATATCGCACTAATCATAATTATGTAATAAAGGGTGTAATGTAAATGTATAATTAAAGGATCACATTGTATATAAATCACCTTAAAATAAAACAAAAACACAAATAATTTTAGACTTTAAGTTTCAATCTCTATCGGTTTCACAAACTAAAACCCGCCCAAATAAAAACCAATGATGTAAAAAAATATAAGGCGATTAAACAACTATATTTGGAAATCATACTTTCTAGCCTAGGCTTAGCCTAGTTGTCGGAGTATCATTTTGTATTGGAATCTTTATGCCTCTGTATTTTTCTATATAAACGTATTATCTCCCCCTTAAAAATCAAAACCAATATGGATTTTCAGGCAATATATTTGGCAGAGGTAGACTATAGAAGATAAAACTCATCTCTAAATTAAATGGTTGAAAACTTGTACTAAGTTTCAATTTGAATGATTAATGTGCACATGTGCTATTGTGATTAGATGAAGACGGATAAAGTAGATTTCATTAAATGAAAATATTTTTTTCACAGAAAAAATTTCATGATTTCAACTTAATCACAATTGGTTTGGTGAAGAGAGGATCGAACGCATGCTTGAAAATTGAAATAGAGGAGAAAGCAATGCCATTTTTATTAGGGGTTGGCAATTGACATGCTTCAAGTTTGCCATATGGACAGTAGAAAGAGTCAACAAAAGGGCAGTTAGTCAGCATCTTTTTCTGAATAGTCAACTGGTTATATCGGGTCGGTTATTTAACTAACTGGTTCTTTTATTGGTTCTTAGTTAGGGTGTCAAAATAGATATTGGGAATTGGATACCCGATATCCGAGCCCGAAATATCGGGTAATTGGATACTCAATACTCGAATTTTTGGGTTTCGAGATTGGGTTCGGGTATAGGCAGCGGCGGAACCACATAGTGCCAAGCCCCCGCTGGCGGCCAGCACCAGACCCCCATCCACCCTTATACGGCCTTCCTTCGACCGGTCTCCGCCCCAGAGCAGCCCTGCATTCCAACGGTCCAGAATCCACACTCCAGCCGCACCGCCGCTGTTCTCGTTCTAGAATTGAAAATTGAATTAGGTTAGGACTTAGGAGTTAGAACAGAGAAGACAACCTGGGCTTATTAGTTTTGGGCCAAATATTTTATTGCTGGGCTCTTTTTGTATCCATAGTTTGTCCTTTTGGGCTATGATAAAACTGATGTTATTGCCTAAGCACAACGCACGGTTGTCGTATGTCCATATATATTTAACTCTTTGATAGAATTGTAAAAATAATTAATGTTAGTGCAGTATCTCTCATGTTTTTTAATACTATATTTTATTTGCCTCAATGCCTATTAATTTGATTGGTATTTGGATTTGAACCACTGTAGTTTTTTAATTGAACTAGAATTAATATAAAATTATTTGTATTGTGCAAGTAATGGTTAGTAAAATTATTAGTGTATGAAATAATATAATCTAACACTAAAAATCTTGTTATTGATTATAGTTATGCATCGAATTTTATTGTAGGATGAATTTTATTGTAGGAATGATTCAACTGCGAGTGCTTCCATGAAACTTGTTAAAACATAGTACTCCCTTTAGGAGTCTCGGTTCACTATTTTTGGGTGTCCCGTTTTAGAAGACCGATTGAAATATACCATAAATAGTAGTATACCTCACATTCAACTAACATTTTTCCGCTCATATTTGATTATAAAAGTAGGACCCACATTGCACTATCAATTTTTACCAACTTTCCTTTACATTTCTTAAAACCATGCTGAATTCAAATAAGACTCTTAAAGTGGGACGAAGGAAGTAGTATTTTACACAATAGAATGAGAGACATAATGAAAGAATGATATCTTCGTAGTAGTACTATAATAACAGAGTGTTTTTCAAAATTATTGGAAATGAGACTATTCTTCAGCGATTTCAAAAGATGGCGACTCGTCGAAAACAGACTACTAAAAATAAATATTTTAATATTACTCGTCGAAAACAGACTAATAAAAATAAATATATTAATATTATTTTTTTTTATAAATTTCAGCCCCGGCTTATATAATTTTCTAGTTCCGCCACTAGGTATAGGATTTTTGGATTATTGGGTATCGTGTAACCCGATATCCGATCGGGTATACCCAAATTACCCGAATTACCTGATTTTTTTAATTTCTTTTAAATTTAATAAATTATGTATCTATTTTATTATTTAAAAAATAAAATGTACTCCCGAAATCCTTCAATCTTAAGTCACATTTAGGGTTAATGTATGAGTTGTGATGTTTATTATGGATGAATGATGGATGTTATAACTTATGAATTTTTTTATTTCTAATAATTTGTAGTAGTTTTTTTTATCTTAAACTCGAACTACTTCAAGTTTGTATTTCTAAAATTTTGTAGTTAATTTTCTTAAAAAACTAATAAATAAATATTTAAAAAATCCACATCGGGACTAGATACCCGAAATCATTTTCGGATCGGGTATCGGGTATTAGATTTTGGAAAATTCGAAATCGGGTACCCAAAATTTTTGGCTCGGATATCCGCGGGTACCCAATTTGACAGACCTAGTTCCGGGTAGGCTGAAACTTTAGTTGGGTACTTGGGTAACTACTCCTAACTACTTAACTGGCATTTTGATTCGATTACCGAATAACAGAATTCTAATTAATACTCCAGTAGTTAATACTCATTGAAGATGAGGATTGATTTGCCATTACTCATAGAATTGAATACGAAAGTGTTCTATCTTTTTAAAAATGGCGTGTTGACCCTCGAAATCTAATAAATTTATTTAAAATGCGATTATGAGCCCCTATAAAACTATAGAAATAGTGTTTCTTCTTTACTAAACAACATTTTCATCCCATGCAAAAAAAAACACTCAAGTCTTCCACACAATGCACTCTATATATATTTATTACATCAAAGTTTCATCCAAATTCATAAAAATGGAAGAAAATAAACCTCCAAACAAAAGCTCAAGAAAAAAAGCATTTGTTGGTAACATCAAAAAAAGGTGGCCCCTAACCCCCTATTACATTGTACATATGGACAAAATATTTAGGAAAAATATAAAATAGTAAAGCATTTGTTGGCTAGTGAAATTCAGCAAGAAAACTACTCCTAGTAATTAGAAGTAGCTTCCACATTTGTTGCCTTCTTTATATATGTGTGGATATTGGAATGTTGAAAAGTGTAAAACATTTACTTTGTGGAAAATGGGAATATATTATTATCTATCAATATATAAAGGGGCAGTTTTTTGGATGTCCACGTAGCACATTTTTGGGCGGGAAAATCATCCATTGGGACAAAAAATGGCAGATTCTCCTGGGCAAAAATTGATCCAATGAAATGCAAAAAAGTTGGCTTCTCTAAGAAGATTTAACATTCATTTATATGCAAACCATCAATTAAATCTGCATTTTTGTGGACTAATTTTCTGATTTATTGATGGCAGCATGGCAGGATCTTGGAATCTGGCTATAGCTCCAACCACAGGCGGCAAGGTCGAGGGAAGTGGGGCGGTGCAACAAGGCGGGGGCTGGCAGAGAGAAAGTGAGAGATACGGAGCAGAAAGATGAGGAGGAAGCGGCTCGCTGGCCAGCTATGCAGCAGTGCAGGCAGGTCGGCGACGAAGGGCCGCGGCGTGGCTGTGAGGAAGGCGAAGCGATGGACGGGCAGAGAGAAATTGAGGGGCGGAGAGAGATGCCGGAGAAGAGGTGGACACAGGGCATCAACAGAAGGAGCGGCGGGGAAGGGTCGCCGATTTCGGAGAGAAACAGAGAAAGATGGTGACAAGCGAGATATGTGGCTGAGCTTCAAGAGGAAGGAAGAAGACGACTGGAGGGGGGTTTCACTTCAGAAAATGAGCGGCGCATATGGAGACGGTAAAACCTAAATTACCTTAATGTTGTCTATTCATATTCAATTTACAGTGGTTTACAGTTGATGGGCCAAATTAGTTGGTTGTTGGATTTTCATTTAAATAAAATTCTTTGTATTAGTAGATATTTTTAACATTAATTTGTTACGTTATGTTTACACTTCTATGCCTGTGAGATAATATTTTTTTTGTCTATGTGTAATTGAACGCAATAACTATATGGTGTTAGCTATAAAGGGGATTATCAAACAATTTATTTAGTACTCTTACTCTTGACATGTCATTAAATAAATACTCATTTTTATATTTGTCGTTAAATACATACTTAATTTTATATTTTTTGTATTGACTTAATAAATTTAAGAATCATAAGATTCTTTTGATTTCAAGAGTAAATATAAGCATAAAATACTTAAAAGAAAGACATTAGAATTTGAAATGAACTGAAATCAACTAATTTCATTTTTTAAAATTATAAAAAAAAGGGGAATACTGTTGTGATGTTTTATATTTAATATTCTAGCAATGCAATTTATAATTTTAATCATACTAGATATTTAATAACGATGATGAAAAAGATAGAATTTAGGTGTCATTTCTATAAAAGATGGAATATTGCAAAATACAAAAATCATGAATCGATAAATTTAAATACTACTCACAAAAATATTTACTAAATTTATCGTAATTGGATGAAGTATTTTATTTAATCACTGATTATAGTGATAAGATTTAATATCCAACCACGGGTCATGTTAAATTAGATTTTATTTATTTTCGGGCAAAATGAGATGTATTTAAATTTCTATAATTTACAAATGTATATCTCCAGACTCCAAGTATGATGTGTCTAGATTCTCATAAATTATAGTAAATGAAACAATGACAGTTTATGTCAAAGATGTAGGTTGGTAAAATAATTATTTTGCGTATCTCCAATAATAGAGTTTTAATTTGGGTGTTGGGCTCTATTATTATGACTTAAGCTAGGTTTTAATTTGAACTTCTTATTTAGGTTTTATATAATATATATTTTTTAAATTAAAATTCATTCTTATTAACAAATTAAATTTATATATTTAGTTTGAATTGAATTGACTTTGATTTATTCTATTAAATAATATATTGTTGTTGAAAACTTTAACTCATATATGTTTTTTACTCTCAAAATATTGGAATGTGTATATATATTATCATGTATTGAAATAATAATAATGATGAAAAAAATGAAACCAAATTAATGTCTCCAATTAACTAAACGCTACTATTAAGTTTATAGAATAATCACAAAATTAGATGAAATTACAAATAATTAAAATTAAATCAGAAACAGAATTAGATTAAATTCTAAATATTTAAAATTAAATCTAACTTATAAAGTTTGTATTACTTCTTATAATATAAAGAGTAGTATAAATTTTAAGTGATAAAATGTTATTACTTATTTTAAGTGACGACTTACTTTTTATATGTATATATGGCGGGAAATCAGAAATTTATCTTTTTCCTATACTAAACAGACATTTTTTTTCTTTGGCCATGCATGTCAAGTTATGCTATAGTCCAAAATTAAACATAAGAAATAAGTAGTCAACTAAGATGTGATTATTGGACATGATCAAAATTTTCTATCTTGGATCTCAAAGAAATTTTAAATTTCAATGATCTAATTTATTCATATGTTTAATGTGGGTATGTTTAATTATTTATTGCTTATGATAAAATATTTTTAAAAATTGTTGATTGGTATAGTTTGTTGCCATGATTTTAAAATTTGATTATATTTGAAGTAAAAAAAAGTACTAACAATAACATTTATATGATAATAATGATATATATTAAGAAGATTGGGTTGGATGAATATTGATGTAGAGGAGATATAAATTAATTAAATATTAAAAAAATGGACGGTTGGGTTGGATTGGATTGTTGCTGATAAACATAGTCTAATGGCTTGTGTAATGACACCAGATTGATAAGTACACGGCTAGGTGATTATGTTTTGGAGGCTCGAGTATTGGGTAAATCGGTCATAAATCATGTGTGTCTGAATGATTCAAGGTTCTCATTTAGATTCCAACAGCGACAGTATGTTGCTATATTTAGAGTCACAAATCATGTGTGTCTGAATATTTTAGTTTGTAGAGATGATGAATGATGATGACAGTAGAAATGAATCTACTGTTAATGTTATTTACAAAGAAGTTTTTCAAAATTTATGAACGAGGTTGTTGTTTTTCTAAATATTTTTTCTGCACAAATAAATACATGTGATTTGTTGATCGAATGAAACCGTGAACTAATTATTCGTTCAAATATTTTTAATTCATTTGTATTTAGGAATACTTTTTCATTTATCTTTATATCTTATTCTATTTCATTAAAGCATGTCCTTTTTTGTTATTTTTTTAATTTATGTTACTACGCTTATAATTGATAATTCAATATTATTACGAAATGTTTCATTACAGTGGGTTGAGAAAATTACAAATGTTTGTTTAATGTTGTTTATAATGTTTTTAATTGTTTGTAATCTTATTAATATAATTTTTACTTTATACATATTCTTAAAAGAAATATAATTTTATTTATTTTCCTTATAATCTTTATTTTAATCTATTTAGCTGTAAATATATTTTTATTAGAAAATCTTTTTTCCCGTGCATAGCACGGGTTATAACACTAGTTGTTAATAAATATGGGAGTGTGACATTGGTGAAGGGAGGATGTTTTTGATTTAATGGAACTGTAGTAGGCATTTAAATAATTTTAGGAGGAGCAAGAGGGATATATCACACGTGAGTCAAAGCAATTGCCACGCAGCCAAATCAGACAAATAGTATGAATGGTGTAAAAAATGATTGGGATAATAATATCCATTTATTTTTGAATTTATTATTTTGGAATTATTCCTAAGATCAAATTATATTTGGTCTTCGTCAACACAATTGTGGAAGTAAGCATATATTTGAAAACAAAGTCAATTAATTTATGGGACATTGTTTATACATTGGCATATATATTTGGACAAGAAAATGAAATATATTTACCCACAATTATTAATGCGTGAAATCATGAAATGTATTGGAATGTTCTCTGCCACAAATAGTCCCTTATTTTATCTTTTTTCAATCAAGAAAAATCAAATACCGTTAAACAAGGAGTAGCCTAGTACTCCTAGTAATATCCTTTTGTACTAATTGATTGTTTTTTCAAACGCTTACGTCGTCATCATTTTTCCGATTCTTCTTTCCGTCTATCCTTCTTTGTCATTGTCAGATTTTTATTGTAATCAATGTTTTAAAAACCGAACCGGTGAACGAATCGGCGAGGCTATTGGTTCACGGTTCAACTGGTCCAACCGGTTGAACCACTGGTCGAACCGGAATACTGTAGCATATATATATATATATATATATATATATATATATAGGGATGTATTCAGGTCAGAACGCTAAGTATAAGTAAAACTCAAAACACTTGCAGTCCATTGGATCTTATGATCTAACGGTTAGATTAATGCCACGTGTCATCTAATGATGTAGAATTTTAGACTAATAATGTAGCTCGGATAATAATGTAGCATTTTAGTTTAATAATGTATTGTTTTAGTCTTACAATGTACATTTCTAGTCTAATAATGTACCTCGGCTAATAATGTAGATTTTTAGTATGATAATGTAACTAATCACAACCATCCAATCTAATGATCCAAGGGCTGTGATTAGTGCTGTGTTTTACACTAAGATGTTGTAAGGACCCTAACACACCCCTATATATATATATATATATATATATATATATATAGGGACGTGATCAGGTCCATAACTGAAATTCTGTCAAAAATCAAAGCAAATCTCAGTCATTGGATCTTGTGATGAAACCGTTAGATTAATGACACGTGTCATCTAATAATGTAGATTGTGTAGTCTAATAATGTAGCTCGACTAATAATGTAACACGCATAAGTCTAATAATGTAGATTGTGTAGTCTAATAATGTAGCTCCGCTAATAATGTAACGCTTATACCGTGATAATGTAGCTCGGATATTATGATCACAACCATCCAATCTAAGGATCTAAGGGCTGAGATTCACTTTGATTTTTAACAGGATTTCACTTATGGACCATAGCGCACCATATATATATATAATAATTAAATTCATATTACAGAAAATACTAAAATCCTATGAATAATAGACAAAAAAGACATTATAATGCATAAGTTATGAACATACATAACTTCAAATAGAGTTAATCTATACAAGATCAGTGATTCAATAGATTACAAATAACTTCAGTACCAAAATAATATAACTAAAGAGTTGCATGATCAATAGATCACTAGTAACTACATTACCAAAATAGCATAACTAGAGTTACTCCTACATGATCTATAGATCACTAATAACTTCAGGATATAACATAGCTAAAGAGTTTTATCCTACATGATCAGTAGATCACTAATAACTTCTATACCAAAATAATGTACTGAAGTATTCATCAAAATACCAAAATAACATAACAAAAGTAATCACTAATCATCTCCATCACTCTCATTTCCAACTCGAATACCATCAGTAGCTCCATCACTATCACCAAATCCTGGCAAATCAACTTCTTCATCATCAGTAATCCTCATAACATCAAATCTTGACAAATCAACTTCTTCATCATCATTAATCCTCATAACATCATCTCCATTGCCTATATGAAGATTGAGCAATATCAAACAGCAAACACAATAAATATTAAACTATATATAAATCTATAAAAGTTATTAACCTTTTGGTTGTTCTTCCTCTAATATTTCCTCCAATTCCTCATACACAAGTTCTTCATTGGGATTTTCATCAGTCACCCAAAACTCAACTTTGTCAATACACTCATAATCAATTGGATCATAAAGTCTTTTCTTTGAGCCAAGACTACAAATTCATATGAATAAAGAATCAAAAATTAATCATCAACACAATTTATATCAAGATAAAAGCATTGCACAAACATAAATTTCATAGCTCATACCGATTCTTTAAACGCAAGTTGTAGTGAACAAAGACAAGGTCATTAAGCCTTTGATGCTCCAATCTATTCCTTTTCTTTGTGTGAATTCTTTCAAACACACTCCAATTGCGTTCACATCCGGAAGAGGAAGATGTCTGACTCAAGAGTTTAATAGCCACCTTTTGAAGATTTGGTGCATCAAATTCAAAAGTTCTCCACCATTCATCTGAAAATAAATTAACACGTATCAATATCAAATAAAATAACTATAAATCAAATAACTTAATAACTTACCAGGCCTAGTACATTTTACATTGTTTAAAGCTATTTTTCTTCCAAAACCTTCCCTTTTTTCACGAAAAGTATTCATTTCCCCCATCAAATCTTCTGCACCAGGGACCATAAGGTCAAGGACATCAAGCAATCCTCTTGTCACCTCTGAACTACCAGTAAGGCTTTCAGGATCATACTGAAAAGCTAAGCTGGATTCAACCAAAATGCAGCTGCATGGAGGTTTTTCCTCAACATTTTATCCCATCTTGATTCAATAATATCAACAAACTTCCCATACAATTTCTCCTTATTTTTGAACAGCTCTTTCACCCCTTTAATAACTCTCCACATGCCCTCATATACATAACCTAATGAAGGTTTCTCATCCGAGTCACATATACGCAACAATCTCATAATTGGACCCATAATCTTGGAAATAATTAAGCAATTATTCCAGAATTGCTCATCCAGTACAATCTGTTTGACCTCTTTAGCTTTAGCTACTTTCAGATATTTTTTGAAATCTGAACTTGTAACTAAAGCTTGCAAATGTTCTTTGTGATCATGAAGACTCTTCAATGCTATGAAACATGTACCAAAACGTGTATCACCTGGGCGGATAATTTCTGTCCAACCTGACCTATTTCTCAACCAATTAAGAGGCCACTTATGATTATAAACAAACACAGTCACCCTAGATGCAAGTGTAATCAAATCATGTACCATAGGCAATTTTGTCATGTCCTTCATTATTAAATTGATGCAATGAGCTGCACACGGAGACCAAGTTACTGTAGGATATCTTTCATTCAACAAAGAACCGACATTTTTATAGTTTGGAGCATTATCAGTAACCATATGCACTATATTTTCAGCTCCAACAATCTCAACAATTTCAGCAAACAAATTGCACAAATTTTCTGCATTTGCTTCTATGCCAGATATATCTACAGACTTTATGAAGGACACACCCTGATTACAATAAACTAAGAAGTTTATCAAAGATCTACTTCTATTATCCGTCCATCCATCACCCATTATTGTGCACCCCGGCTCAACCCATCTACTTCGCATCGAGTCTACAGCATTCTGGACAAATAATTTGGCTTCTTTCAGCAACGGGACTCTTAAAGCATGATAATTAGGTCCTATATACCCATGTCCCATACTTGCTACCATATTAATTGCGTGTTGATAATGAGGTGAATTCACAGCATTTAAAGGAATGCAAGCATCATAAAACCATAAAGCCAAGGACATATCAGTTTCTTTCCAACGTGCCTTACTTTGAATGCATGCTTTTATACTAGGCTGAGATGCATCAATTTGTTCTCCAGGTTTCATGAAATCTTTTATATCACTACTGATTTTCTTTCTCTTGTTATCAACTCTTTTGTCTTTATGATTTTGAATCTCTTGATTATCAATACCATAGAATTCACTTTCATCTGTGTTCTCAAAGCCAACACTAATTATCTTCTCTTTTTTCTTCTCTTCATGTTCTTTGATTGATGCTTTCATTCGAAAACGAACCTCACTAGGAACTTTAGTACAAGACATGACATTACCAGATAATCCAGCGAGATGTTCCTTCATTCGATGAATTCCTCCACCACGAATTGTCATTCGACAAAAATCACATATGATTTTTTTGACCCGCCACTATCATCAATCGTACAATAGTGTCATGCTGGATCTTTTTTGCCTCGGCATTTAGCACCAATGCCAGCACCTGTTTGCGGGTCCAGCGGAGGTGATTCACCCTCACTCATGTCCTACAAAGTGCATACGTATATAAGAACCTCATAATCACATAAAATATATGAAATCAGTTACTAAACATAAGAAGTATTATTCCTATTGACATTATATGTTGGTTTTGGTCTCATATACTAAAGGTGAATGGCCGTAGTTGATGGTTTAACATACTCCTAAGTCTAATCCTACTTCCACAAAATAATTGTCATAGATAGTAGACAAATAATGCAATACAAGGCTGCAATTTTAGTCGTATCCAATGTTTAGAGTCTTTAGACCAAACTTACTGTTGCTCGAGCAGAGACGGAGACGCTTGGCCAGAGCTGTTGGAGGCGGTGATGGAGTGCTTGTAGGCAGCGCTGGAGGGAGTGCAGCGCCGAGGGAAGGAGTGACTTCGCCGGAAAGATGGGTGAAATTTTTTGCAAAAGTGTAGGACGTGGAAGAAGTGAGAACGGCGCTACGGCGCAAATCTGTAACCTAATGAGAATGAAGTCCTAATTGGAATATTAATAGTCCGTAAAATACTAAAATATAAAAGTACTTGATTTAAAACTTAAAAAAACATTGAAATTTTAAAAAAAAATCTTTCAAGCGGTTCGACCGGTTTCCGGTTTCTGGTCCAACCGCCCGGTTTACCCGATTCAAAACGGCTCAACCCTCCAGCGGTTTTTACTAGTGAATCAGACCGGTAAGCTTGCCGGTTCACGGCCAGACCGGTCCGACCGGCCGGTTCAAACCGGTTTTTAATACATTGATTGTAATGCCATATCAAATTATAAATATTACTACTAGGGCGTGTTTTGTAGATGGGATCGGTTGGGTTTAAGATGTTTATCCTACTTATTCCAAGCGTTTTGTTGCTTTGACAACAGTCCCCATGACCCGGGACATAGCCCACATGACCCGCATATTTTAACCCAAATTATTGGATTATTGTGGATTATCCGACCTGGATAAATTGCAGGGTTTATGAACCTGGTTAGGAGAATGAGCCTAATTTCTCCCCACAAATACCTATACTACCCTCCACCGTATTCACCTTTGCGACTTGCAAATTTTGTGCAATAACGCTCCCCGCGTTGTTGCCGTCTTTTCCCCCCCAAATTTTCACAGGAAGATCGGCGATCAACAAATCGAAAGATCCAGGCGACGAATCTATTGTGGGAGATAGCTGCATACCAGATCTCATTTGAGAACTTTTAACTAAGGTAATTTTTCAAATCGCGTCCCCAATATTTTGTAAAAGCGAAGTTTAAAAATCCATCGAAGTCACAAATTGTGGAACATGAGGGTGTGGTGGAATTATTATCTGTTAGGAGAACGAGAGTGCCATTGGCAGTGAGTAAATTATTTGGTTTACTAGAGTTGTTCCTATGAGCTTTCTTTACAAAATTTTTGGGTAGCCTAATCAATTTTGGGTACCTAAGCAATATTTGTGTACCCTAATCAATTTTTTTCGTGTGACTCTGTTTGTAATCTTTCATCTTTTTAATTTGGGTTCACCCTTTGTGCTCATTGCTACTTCCGTTTGACGTGCAATATTTAGGTAAAACACAAATGGCGACGCCCAATTCTGTCAATGAATCTGTTATTCAGGTTATGTCCGACGTTATTCGGGACCATCATTTTGACGTTATATGTGTTATACTCATCTACCTTCGAAGCATGAAACGCGGTCGAAGAGGCTTTTCAACTGATATTCGGAGGCGCTATTCATTTAATCCCCGGATTCCACAACAGGTTTGCTACATTAACCGACTACTTCGTGTGAGTGATGTGGCTTGTTTGGAAAATTTGCGGTTGGATAGAAACGCATTTGGGAGGCTATGTATCATGCTTCGGCAGACAGGCGATGTAGTCGACGGTCGGTACGCCTCTGTAGATGAACAAGTAGCTATGTTTTTGGGGATTTTGGCACACCATAAGAAAGTTCGAGTGGTGAAGTTTGAACATTGGCAGTCAGGGTATATAGTGTCAAAGTATGTCCATGCTGTCTTGAAGGCTGTTCTGAAGCTTCACAGAACGTTTTGGGTTGTTCCTGAACCTGTGGCTGACGATCATCAGTGGAAATGGTTCAAGGTACATGGTAGATTACATTATGAAACACTTCATTTTCTCTTTGGTGTCTTATGACATGAATTTTCTGTGTGCAGGGTTGTGTAGGAGCACTTGATGGCACATACATAAACGTACAAGTACCGAACGGTGACAAGCCTCGATATCGATCTCGAAAGGGACAGATTTGCACTAACACCCTTGCTGCTTGTGATCATAACATGAGGTTCGTTTACGTTCTAGCCGGATGGGAGGGCTCTGCTGGTGATGCTCGTGTGCTACCTGATGCCGTTAATCGGGAGAATGGTTTCCGAGTACCTATTGGTATGAATGCTCACTGTCAAATACAGATGTAAGACTGTTGTGCCCCCAATATATCTTCCACGTTTGATTGAATTTTTCTATATTATTCGGTGACATTAGGAAATTACTATCTCTGCGATAATGGATATGCAAACTGCGAAGGGTTCCTAACTCCATACAAAAGTGTCCGGTATCATCTACAAGAATGGGCCCCAGGCACAGGTACAGGTGCCCCTCAGAATCCACGCGAAATTTTCAACATGCGCCATACAAGGGCTCGTAATGTCATCGAACGTGCATTTGCCTTTTTGAAAATGCGATGGGGGATTTTGAGGAGTGCTTCCTACTATCCGATGACAATCCAAACTCAACTCATTTTAGCATGTTTCTTGCTACATAACTACTCTAGATCTGCTATGCCAATGGATCCACTGGAACTTCTTGCGGATGAAGAAGACGATGATATAGTCACTGAAGTTGAATCGCAGAATGTTCAAGGGAACTACATAGAATCCGTTGAACCCTCTAATGCTTGGACACATATGCGGGATAACTTGGCGGGGTCCATGTGGGATGAAGTAAGTATTAATATGTTTTTCACTGATCCATTTGCAATATTTCTTCCAGTAACATTAATTTGTTTTTATTAATTTGTTTTTTGTGCACAACTTATGCAGTATGTGAATCATGAAGTTTGAGGTTGGCCTTTTGTTATATCATATTGCAGACCAACGCGAGAAGCTCTGGAGATGTTGTTCGAGCATGTAGCGTTGTGGCCTGATATGGTCGATCTTGTTTAAATTTTTAGACAAAAGACTGTATTATTGGTGGACACAAAAAGTATTCTAAATGCTTGGTGAACCTAATGACATTTAGTATTGTAATGAAATTTGTCTATGATGCACTTGATATGCATGATCCTAGGAATTCATCATTTATAAACCGTTCAAAACAATACTAGTGCTTACAATGTGCATTCTAACATGTTTCTAGTAATGAAACATGCAAATCAAAAGTGCACTACAACTTAAACAGTAGGATAATTGAACTACATATGTCAGTAGTTCATACATTAGTTAAATGAGATACTCGACAAAGTTGGTATCCCTCTCTGCCTTCAGCGGCGAGGTATGTCAGCCCCTTGATGCGGGCTATTAGATGCTTGTGATGATCCTCCGGGAGATGATTTCGGACTAGGCACATGCAAATAGGCAGGCATTCTACGTCCACATGATGTCTTCATGATAGGTTTTCCACGAGGCCCTGGTACATAGAACACCGTGGATGGTTTGTCCGACGACTCTTGGTCGAATGTATCAACTTCTTTATCGTCAAACAATTTGCGCTTCACCTTTTCACTGGTAAGAGTCACCGGTGAGTTAACTTCTTCTGAGAAGGGAGAGTCACCGCCAGTTAAGTCGATCACATCGCGACGGTTAGAGGTGGTGTTGGGCAGGACAATAACTTCTTTAGGGGCAGAGAACTTCGTAGGACTGACGAAGCTCTCTTGCTTCACATCCCGGGTACCGAATATGTTGGTCAGACGACAATACTCGGCTTCATCTTCGTGGTAATATGCGTCAGCCAACGGGTGACACTACACAACATACATGCAAACAACATTAACATGTGAAATATAAAGAGTAAAATGGCTTATGTTACCTTCAGCAGCTGTGTCCAAACGCTATCCGTGGCATCTACAACCTTCAGATTCGGATACCACCACACATCTGGGGTCGATACGACCACGTTGAAGGTCTTAATTCGTGTCTGCAGAAACTGGACCCTTTCTTGCAGCTCGTCGGTGTTGAATCCCACACCAAAGCGTTCCCCTTTCTTCGCGCGCACCTCGAGTAACGCTTCTTCCGGTATGACTGAGCCTTCAAACTGCAACTCTTTCTTCATGGCCACGACAGTGGATAGAGTTGGTCATCTAACTCGGGTGACCACTTCCCACTGTAGAAAAATAGAGCTTGAGGTGGAATATTCATGGTTTACTTACAGAGTTGCTAAGTTGAGGTGGTGT
Organism: Salvia hispanica; assembly: GCF_023119035.1. NCBI lineage: Eukaryota > Viridiplantae > Streptophyta > Magnoliopsida > Lamiales > Lamiaceae > Salvia > Salvia hispanica. The sequence goes on along the minus strand of NC_062970.1, from coordinate 41,020,813 downwards.
GGGTAAGTGAGTTTAAGATGGGTATTTATCTTTGGTAAAAGATGGTACCATAATATATTGGTTATCTCACCATATTTATTACTTTGATTGACTAATAGCTACTCCACTCTGTAATGAATAGCGGATGGCGTTGGTATAACATCACTTCTCAACCAATAGCCGTCCATCAAATTTATAAGGGAGTCAGTGGTGGTAGATGATGTATATTAACTGCAGGTATAAATGTATTTGAGATTGTGGGTTGGTGAACATACCATTTTGCACCAGATTTATCTCATAGCATTATCTACGAGAAATTTTTCAAGTGTTGGGGTTTCTTCTTCAAGATTTATGGCTGCAATTCCACCTTTCCAAAGGAACATGTCTGATTACCTGAACATAGTCTAATATGCTCTGTTCTATGTTCAAAATTATCAACCTTTTGGTTTCCAATTGAATGACGTTTGCTCTTATGGTCATGTAAAGGGTCGAAGCTGATGGTCTGCGTATGCCTCTTCCACCCTTTGTGAAGACTTACCACGCTCGTACTCACGGCGAAAGTCTTGTTAGCATAAGAAGATTCTTGTTTGATTTTGTCACGACCGCATTTTGCTAAGGATAGCGAAAGCAGGTAAACCGCGACTAATAAGGGGGATTAAAGGAGCGGGGAAAGAAAAGGACTAGAACTTGAGAATTTCACAAGGCCAAGTCAATTGATATCATAGAAGCCAAGTATTTCATTACACGGTCTCGAAAACAGAATAGACATCTCCTCAAATAAATCAGAGTTGATGGTGAGGTTCTATAATTCTAAAAGCACAAAAGCACAGCGGAATAAGTCCTTGCTAAACGACTTCGTGTATGGAGACACGAATCGTTGAGAGATCAACTTGATAACATTGACTCCGATCATCACTCCATGCTCTTGACGTTCAACCTGCACATTTATAAATACATGCAGGGCTGAGTACAGGAGTACTCAGTAGACACGTGCCGAAAACAAAAGATACAATATATAGTTGTCATCCATCCACAGTATCACACGGGGGTTTTTCTCAAAAGGCCCGAGCATACTAAATTCTTTTGTGAGCTAAAAGTTCGACTGCAGACTAGGTTCTTTCATAAATCCTAACTTATCATTCATCACTCATCATTCATCATTCATCGTTCATCATTCGTCGTTCATCATTCATCGTTCATCATTCATCATTCATTCGAGTCAAGTGTCGCTCCAACGGTCACCCATCATTCCATGATAATCCAATGACAATCCATGACAATCCATTCCATGACATTCATAAAAAACAAAACATTTATGGCATGACAACAATTTGACAAGAATCATAGCTCCATTTTGAGAAAAGATGATTTTTCATAATTTCGCAAGTATTTGATTTATATC